>NC_057401.1:52309695-52609695 GCF_019320065.1 Cervus canadensis | reverse complement strand
AAGCCTTTTATTTTTCACCCGGAAAAAAATTTGGTCACAGGTGAGAAGACATCTGCTCCTCTAAGCCTGTAGCAACAAATCTGAGCTTCTGAGCTTGTATCTCCTTGAGTTGCAGTGTTCAGGTCCTTCTTCAGGGTACTTCTTCAAGCGAAATTCAGGTACTAGTTCCATGAGACCCTAGGAGTCCTGTTTAATCAGTGCCAAGGCAGTATTTCCCATCATACATTAAAAACAAAAACAAAAACAAAAAAACCACACAAACTATTTAAAGTCACTTGCTAAACACAGCCTCTTTTCTTTTTCTGATCATCAATTCATTGGTGGTGGTTTAGTCACTAAGTCCTGTCTGACTCTTGCGATTCCATGGACTGTAGCCCATCAGGCTCCTCTGTCCATGGGATTCTCCAGGCAAGAATTCTGGAGTGGGTTGCCATTTTCTTGGGTTGGTCCAAAAGTTCGTTTGGTTTTAAGTAAAAATAAGACATACTTTCAGTTTTCATCAAGAACTTGATTGAACAACGGATTGACTAACTGAATGAACTTTTTGGCCAACCCAATAAATAGATTCTATCATGTTTTCTATAAAGGGCTCTTTTTTTGATAGCAGCACGTCTCTATCTTTGCTTGCTTTGCTCCTTCCTACTTAATTTTTTTCAACCCACAACTTTTTTCTTGTCCACCCTTAAACATGTGTTTTTAGAGCTCCTTTCTGCTTTTTTCTTACACCTAAGAGTCACGCTTGCTTATGCTGTTTGATCCATCTTGACTAAACTGCACCTCCTATTTCAGTTGATGGATGATCTTCCTGACTATAAAAAGTCACTTCGTTCTTTATAAAAACTTTGCCCTTTAAGAAAGTGTGTTCTTTGGTGAACTTGTCTATTGTGTGTGTGTGTGTGTGAGATTACCTGCGTTGACTTTAAGTATGAAAAATCAACCTAATTTTCTGCTACTGGCTTGTCCAGAGTTTTTAACCTGGAGGTGGTGTGTTGATATCAAACCTAAGTCTTTCTGTTCTCAGGCAGGCAGAGTACAAAGTATGTGATAAGAGGTTTTTTAAAAAAAAATTATCTTGTTTCCCAATCTTAAAACATTCCCATGTGACATTCTTCTTTACTGATAATATTGTTGCAGGCTCAAAAGAGCCTGATTAATCTTTGTAGCATCTTTTAGGCTTGAATCACACTTTCATCTGATAGTAGGAACTGAGTCACTGGTGAAGTATGTTCATCCAAGTCTCTAGCCTAGACAGGGGTCAGCAAACATCTTCTTAAAGGACTAGACAGTAAATATTTGAGACTTTGCCAACCCTACAGTTTCTACCATAGCTACTCCACTCTGCTTTCGTGACATGAAAGCAGCTGTAATGTGTAAATGAATGGGATGGCTGTGTTCCAGTTAAGCTTTATTTTCAAAAACGAGCAGGTGGCCCAGTTTACTGACCCCTGATCTAGAAGAAAGCTAAGTTCTACAATTTCTGCTTTTAATGCTGCTAGTAAAATCATCTGACAAAATTGTGAAAAAAAGGCAGTTGTTCTTTCTCATTTCCAGAACTCAAAATATTTAGCCAATTTTGTTTTTTAAATTAACTTACCTCTATAATGATCTTTTATAAGTGTAATGACAGTTTGGGAAGAGCAGCTGCAAAGTATGAAATTGGATTTCCTTTGTTCTCTATTTTATTTTCTCCTGTGTAGTCTTGATGGAATTCTGAGTTATGAAGGCCCCTCCACATCTCTCAAAGTAATCCATATCTTTCAAGTCAGTCCCTAAATCATCGAAAGCCTTGATTACCTAACTGAGACATTGAGTTCTTTGATCATCATCCATGTGCATGTATCCCAGCATCTGTGGGGTTACTGACTAGAATCTGAATGTTTGGGTACTTGCATTATTAGCAAAGTTTCATGCATTTTACTTACTAATGAAAAGACCACTATGACATTTAGGGGACTTTATGGAATAGAAAACGTCTGCACCTCAGTTACTTTATCTCCTGTTTTTTTTTTTTTTTTAATTTGTATTATGCAGATATATATATATATATATATATATCTTAGAAAAGCATTCTAAGTGGGATTTGCCTGTTGATAGTTTTCCAGTAGGTTCAAATTGCAAATCTGCTTTTGTATTATAGTAGAGAATTGGGGGTGATATGAGCTACACAGGGTTTTTAAGGGAATTATCTTTTTCTCATGAAAGAACAAACTCCCAGGACTTTATATTGCAAATAAGCGCTGATTATAACAAATGAGCATAATGAATTTGTAAAAGAATCATAAGCAGCTTCTTGATTCTCTTTAGCAGTTCTCATTTATTTGTAATTGAAAAAGCAAATCTTTGCTAAGATAATTGTCATCCGTTGTGGGTGTTCATTTCAGAGAGCCCTTCCTCTCCCGGGCCAGGCTGGCTGCGTGCATCATAGTAATACAGGATGCACCTTTGGGGAATGGCCCCCTCGTGACTGTTGAGTCCCGCTTATCTGTTTGCCCTTTGGCTCTCCTCATGACTTACAGGAAATATACAATTCTTGCACAGACGGTCTTTGAAATTTGAGTGCCTGGGGGAATTGAGAAGTCCAGGTGGAGTTTGGATGTCTATTATAATGATTCTATTATAATCACCTGTGACAGTCTGGAATTTTTCACTAATTCCGAGTAAAAAGAGAGAGTTTTGCCAAAGAAGATGGTTTGGATTTTAATGTTGTCTGCTTTGACAGCTATGTTATAAATGGAATAAATCTGTGTGAATAGGTAAAGTGAGGTAAGTTGTTAGAAGTGTTTAATTTGCAAAAGATCGTCTGTATTTAATGAAGAATTCAATAAGCTTTGAATAACTGTGTTCATTTCTCAGGGAAGAATTTGGTACGAATCGCAAATCCCATGTTTGAGTCATCACAAAGTTGAATCATGATTTAGCGTAAGGAATTTTTACTCTACACCATGCTTGGTAATGATCCCTAAGACATTTTCGGCTTAAATTAGTAAGTGATCCAATATTAAAATGGAGGGAGTAAATCTTAAGGCAGTGTCTATGCTGAATGTCCTTATTTCACTAGATGGCACCTTGGATGGCCTATTTCAGTTGGCACCAAAGGAAGTAACAAGGTTCAGACACTGATCTTTCCCTTAATAGATGCTCCCATCTCTTGTAGGTGGTCTTAGGTAATTTTAATTCACTTTGTGCTCCCTTTTAGCCTTCTATCTGACTGAAGGTGTAGCTTTGATTTTTCTTTACATTACATGATAATTCTAACCAGCAACATTTACTTATTCACTTATTTGGACACATCTTGGCAAACAAGTTAATAATTTGGGACATGTGAATTCCTCTATATTTGTGTTTATTGTAATCATCATTTAGACACATGATATTTCAGAGAGGAAATAACTCAGTCCCTTTGTTTTATACAAAAACATTACAGGTCTAGAGAGGTGGGGAACAGGTGGACCATGATAAAAGCAAGCGGATGCCATTCTAACAGAGATTCTCCTTCCCTTTGGTTCAACTTAATCTATTTTAGGGCTCCTGGTAATGCCAGAGTAGAATAATATACCCACTTCATACTATAATAGGTTCACTCGGATTTTCCCATTAACATAGATTCATGAGTCATAGCCTAGTGTTACCTTCCACTCTTTGATTCTGCACAGTAAGTGCCCTACATGCAGACTTTCAGAGATGTGGACATGCGTCTGGTTCCAGCAAGGAACTGGGACCTTTGCCATCAGGGTCAGACATGAGTGAAGTGCAGCTTGTCCTCTGTCCCCCGTTGCTGTGACTCTTCATCTCCACCACCTCCTACCCCTTCCTCTTCCAGTCGGTAACTTGCCCGTCCACGCGGTGCCAGCTGTTGTCCTCTGCCACTGTACTTTTCAAGGGTCTGTATTGTAAGGTTAAAAATATTCTCTTTATTTTTATATACTTCTTTTAATAAATGTATTTATTTTCAATTGAAGGATAATTCCTTTACAGTGTTGTGTTGGTTTTTGCTATACATCAGCGTGGATCAGCCATAGGTATACAGAAGTTTTTTTATGTATTTAGGTACACATGTTTTTTATGTATTATTTGTGTGAAGTCAAAGTGTTAGTTGCTCAGTCATGTCCGCCTCTTTTGTGACCCCATGGACTGTCACCTGCCAGGGTCTTCTGTCCATGGAATTCTCTAGGTATGAATAGTGGAATGGGTGCCCCTTCTCCAATGTTAATACTGTAAACCCACTGCAGTACAATACTGTATAGCTGATTGTGTTAGTTGGGTACCTAGGCTAACTCTGTGGGACTTACAAACAAATTGGACTTTAAAATGTGCTATTGGAACGGAAGAGACTCTTGAGAGTCCCTTGGACTGCAAGGACATCCAACCAGCCCATCCTAAAGGAGATCAGTCCTGGGTGTTCATTGGAAGGACTGATGTTGAAGCTAAAACTCCAATACTTTGGCCACCTGATGCGAAGAGCTGACTCATTGGAAGAGACCCTGATGCTGGGAAAGATTGAGGGCAGGAGGAGAAGGGGACGACAGAGGATGAGATGGTTGGATGGCATCACCAACTCAACAATGGACATGGGTTTGGGTGGACTCCAGGTGTTGGTGATGGACAGGGAGGCCAGGCATGCTGCGGTTCATGGGGTCTTAGGGAGTCGGACACGACTGAGCGACTGAACTGAACTGAACTGATTGGAACAGAACTTGTTGGGATGTAGGGATCTTAAGAGTTGTGTAGCATCTGTGGTACCTGTGCCAGACTAAGGCTCTTGTGTCTTTTGAAATCTCTTGCTCCATGCTGATGCCTAGTGTCAGTCAGGAAATGTGGTAATTGTTACCCACTGCCCTTGAAAGTGTTACCAGGCAGGAAGTTGTGGGAGTGCAAGCTTGGTGGTGGGGATGAGTTGTAGAAGCCTCAGGATCTTTAGTGAGGCTTACTTTTTCCTGCTTGTCTAAATCAGGTAAACTTTGTCACGTTGAATGCATCTTCTCTATCACCTCCACCTTCTGTTTTCAACAGATACTATGTTTGCCTTTGACTTTCTTATTAAGACAGCACACCTCTCATCATATGTATCTGTCACAACTCCAGGGTTGCTTAAGACTCAGGCCGTCACCAGTGTATTCCATTTAGCAACGTCCTACAGATCAGAGCACATTAGACTGTGAACTCAGGTACCCACACATAGGAGACGCAGGTTGAGTATACAGATGGGACCCTTGGTTTCCTGGTCAGAAGGAATTTGTGCCCGAGCGAGTGACTCCTGATGTATCTGTCATTGACATCAGAGGTGTCCCTCGTCCTTCCTTTGTCTGGTATCAGCATGCCTTCCCACCCCGCCTTTCAGCGCTTTTTGTGGTCCTTTCAGCTCCCACCTTGGTCTGCATCTCAGATACGGTGGAAAAAAATTGAAGGACACCCCAGGGAAAGCCTCATTGGCAAAGATTTCGGTCCCTACTTCTGCTCTAACTTTTGCAAAATAAATTGAGTGGAAATGTTTTTGATGAAATAGTTTAAGCCATACCATTAGTATCCAGCCCACAAACTAGCATTTGCTGTTACCTTTGACCTTTTTCAGGGGCAGAATTTTCCTGACCTGGATTTAAAGGATGGGGCTGTCCGAGTTGATTTTGTTTCCCATTGGCCATCCAGCACAGTGCCTGGACGTTAGTGGCATTCTTGAAATAAACGCATTAGCAGATTTGAGTGCTCAGCAACATCTCATTAAGTTTGTGCATTATTACAGCTTCTTTGGGTAAAGATGAAAGATTATAGACCTAAGGGATATAGTTCTAGTTGTTTATATTACAAATGAAATAACCAAGCCCTGGGGAGTAACATGGCTTGTTTAACATAAGCAGCCAACATTGGTTATGGTGAGACCCAAGCTCAGGCTTAACAGATATTTGTAAAGATTTAGGTTCACAAGGAGCGGTGTCAGTTCTTTTTTGAGGGAGAGCGATTCAGGTGAATTTTTGTGTGGCTTGAACGGCCCCAGAAGGACTCCACTGAGGCATGAAATGGGTGGCCTGTTTTAAGTTCCCCATGTTGGGATGGTATTTAACACTTGGTCAACAGACTGAGTCTTAGCGTGATGCTGGTGTGGCTCGGAACTCAATGCCACATTCCCTAGGACCTGTTCAACTCCTAAGAAACATGCTCATGGATTCAGACAATTGGATTTTCTTAGCTTGCTTTTCTAAGTCTATAGACAAAAATAGAGAAGTGACTGGCTTCTTGCCTGAATTTTTTCCCTGAGACCTAGAAAGGATATCTGGTAATTCCATCCTTTACTTTGTATTTAAACATATTATTTTATAGCTGAAGGTGAAGAATAAGATATCCCTAAGGAAAAAGTTTATTGATATTATCATTTTATAGCCACTTTATTGATATGTGATTCACATACCATACATCCACCTGTTTTAAGTGTACACGCCATAGTTTTTGTGTATTTCATTTAAAACTCTGTTAAATTATAGGAAAATACATATAACATAAAATTTGCCATCTTAGCTATTGCTAAGTGTGCAGTTAATTCAGGGTATTAATTACATTCACAGCACTGTGCACCCATCACCACTTCTATTTCCTAAACTTTCATCATCTCAAGGAGAAACTCTGTACCCATTAAGTAAAAATTCCCCTTTACCATCAGCATCCCCCAGCCCCTGGTAGCCTCTCATCTGTTTTCTTGTCTCCATGAATTTAACTCCTTTGGGTACCTCATTTAAGTGTAATGATAAAGTGTTTGTCCTTTGATGCCTGGCTCATTTCGTAAAGTCATCAAGGTTCATCTATGGGGTAGCATGTGCTCAAACTTCATTCCTTCTTATGGTGTGAACTCCAGACAGGTGAAGTGGGCAAAACAGGGTACTCTGTATAGCCCTTCGCCACAGTTGCTCAATTTAAAGCAAGTTAGATAGAAAAATAGTCGGGAAGAGACTCTCCCTTCCCCCCAAGGTTGCTTTAAAGCATATCTTAAGACCCTTTGTCCCTTCTGATTTTTCCTGTAGCATTTTCTCATGTATGCTGGGCTCACTTGGTCCTTTGGTGTTCCAGTTTGGCATTCATCTTTTCCCAGTGTTACTTAACTCAAGTTTGGCTGCTCACTGCTTGAAAGTCTATACTAGAGACTGTTGATGGGGAAGGAAAGGTTGCTTTATTCAGGAGGCCAGTAACCTGGGGAGAAGGCGGGCTCATGTCCAAGAACCAACATCTGTTCTCATCATTTCAAGATTTTTTCCATTTAGTAACATTTACTTGCTTTTAAAATCTACAGATTATAGAATGGATATTGTGGGCTTCAGTATAGAATGTAAACATTAACGGAAGTGATTACTAGTTTGATTATAATTGGATCCATTTTCATTTGTTTGCCTGTTTTGAATACAGTAATTTGTATTCACGTCTGTTTTCCTTAATCTTGAAATTCAAGATTACTCCTTATTATATATTAACACAACTGAGAGATGGTTTTAGGTAAAAGAGTAAACAAAAAATTTACTGAATACCTACCGTGTGTCTTTAGTTGAACTGTGTCCTTTCCTGAAAATTCTCCATTTAAGTGCTATTGATAACCTCCTCTCCCTCTTTTTTCTTTTATGGTTGAGGCTGCATTTGCTGCGGTTAACATTCATGCCCAAGTTCACATAGCTGAACTTGGCCTGCTGACCCCATTGCCCATACACTTTCCCCCACAGATTGTTGGATCAGGTCTCAAAACTCATTGGCAAGCCATCAAAGTTCCGTTTGAAACTAAAAAAGGAAAACCTGTTTTCTGAAACGTGAACTCTTAATTACATAAAATGGATGCTTCTGAAAACGGTATTGTCTCCACAGGGCGGACTGTAAACCTTGAACAGCAGTGGAAGCCTCACGTTATGTAAGAAGGGAGTTTCCCCTCCTGCGATGGGCAGCGTTGCTAGGGTAACAATGGAAGGAGCTTTGCTCTTCTAAGTGGGCTGCTCACGGTGTCCCACATGGCTAAAATGAGGGGCCTAGGGAGGAGAGTGGTGGGGAGAGGGTGGTAGAGGGGTGGTGTGTGTGTGTTACCCACTCAGCTGTGTCCGACTCTTGGCAACCCCATGGACCAGAGACTGCCAGGCTCCTAAGTCTATGGAACTCTCCAGGCAAGCATACTGGAGTGGGTTGCCATGCCCTTTAGGGGATCTTCCCGACTCAGGGATCAAAGCTGGGTCTCCCACATCGCAGGCAGATTCTTTACCATCTAGTCCACCAGGGAAGCTGGGGATGATTGAATGCTGGGGCGTTTGGGAGAAGGAGAATAAGCCCTGATAATTCTGGTAGCAAAGAGAACTCAAAGACAAAATGGCTCATTCATTGAGGCTGATACCACCTTTTCTTTCCATCCTTATCTCTGGGTTGGACCCAACTAGATGTTCTGCCATGATTGATTTTAGCTTTGTAACCACCAGTAATCACACTGGTTCCATGTTTCAGTTTTTATAGATGGTGAAAAATCCCTTAACTGACTCAATGTCTCTTCAAACTCCATATATTAGTATTTCTCAATAATGACTCTTGAGTCACCAGCTTTGGCTCCACCTGCTCAATGTGTTGAAAAACAGATTCTTGGGACCCACTCTAGACCCCCTAATTAACCTCTGTAATGAGACCCTGGTTCTACATTTTTAACAGGCTCCTCACTGGTGATTTCTATGTACACAGATTTCACTACTACTGTTTGACACATATTGAAATATCAACCAAAAAGAAAATTTGAGTGACTTTTCTTCAGATGACATCATGAATAAGGAACAAATTGGTATTGAATTCTAGTTGCTTTAATTAGAATTCTTTCCCATTGATTCATTACCTGAAAAGATATCTATTGAGCTTTTGCCATATGCCTGGTCTGGGAATAAAAGGCAGTCTCTTCTTTTCAGTAGTTGCATGGTTAGGAAGAAATACCCCTCAGTTGTGTTTTTAAATCTCACAGCCCCCTGAGACTCAAACCTTTAATGTCTCTTCAGTGCTTCATTAAGTAGCCAAGATGCTCAGTTTTGAAGATGGCAGGCAAAAGCCTCACAGGTAGTATGAACATGGGCAGCTTGGGCTGGAATGTTTGATTGAGAAGTTTTGAGAAATAAACTTGATTTTTATGGAGAAGCTGGAGGACATATGACATTAAATGTTACACTCTTGCTTAAACTCTATTGCAGTAGCCTCTTGAAGATAGATATAGCACATACTATTTGCCTGTGGATTTAATGCAATGTATCTTAATTCAGAATATGTTTATTGAATCCTTATTTGTGCTAAGCACAATACCAAGAAAAAAAGCAGATTCTTTGTTTAAAAATCAAGGATGCGTGTGTATATATGTGTGTGTGTATATATATATGGAGTTAGAAAGATGGCAACGATGACCCTATATGTGAGACAGCAAAAGAGACACAGATGTAAAGAACAGACTTTTGGACTCTGGGAGAAGGTGAGGGTGGGATGATCTGAGAGAATAGCATTGAATCATGTATATTATCATAGGTGAAACAGATCGCCAGTCCAGGTTCGATGCATGAGACAGGGCGCTCAGGGCCGGTGCACTGGGACGACCCTGAGGGATGGGATGGGGAGGGAGGTGCGAGGGGGTTTCAGGATGGGGGACACATGTACACCCATGGCTGATTCATGTCAATGTATGGCAAAATCACTACAATATTGTGAAGTAATTAGCCTCCAATTAAAATAAATAAAGTCAAGGATGCGTACAGAGAATTTTGGAATGGTTTTCATCAAAAATGGTTAGGACTGGAAATACTGCATTTGCTGTTGGTGCCATGGGAGAAGAAAAAGACACATTAAAACGTCAATATAGCCCATTATACAGAGTGAAGTAAGCCAGAAAGATAAAGAACATTACAGCATACTAACACATATATATGGAATTTAGAAAGGTGATAACGATAACCCTATATGCAGAACAGAAAAAGAGAAACAGAAATACAGAACAGACTTTTGAACTCTGTGGGAGAATGTGAGGGTGGGATATTTCAAAAGAACAGCATGTATACTATCTATGGTGAAACAGATCACCAGCCCAGGTGGGATGCATGAGACAAGTGCTCCGGCCTGGTGCACTGGGAAGACCCAGAGGAATCGGGTGGAGAGGGAGGTGGGAGGGGGGATCGGGGTTGGGAATACATGTAAATCCATGGCTGATTCATATCAATGTATGACAAAACCCACTGGGAAAAAAAATAATAATAATAATAAAAAAAAATTAAAAAAAAAAAAAACAACACGTCAATATGGTAACTTTAGGTGTTCACAGAAAGTGTAGGCCTCCCTTTATGATTGGATGTAGAAATTACTGGGATGAAATTGCAGTTCTTAGTGTAGGTGGGCCGCCTCTCTGTCTCCTTGGCCACCAGCCTGTTTTTGTTGGGTGAGCCTCACTGAGCAAGTCTGTTACAGCTCCAGAGCCCATGATGGTCTGTCTAATCCATGTTAGCTCCTGTAAGTTTTTTCCCTGTGTGTTTTGAGAGTTCAAAATGGCCTGTGGTGATAAGACATGATAGTTTCCTGGGTCTGTGGAAGAGACCAATGGTTCAGAAGTGATCTCAGTGGCTTGCATTTCCTGGGCTGATTGTTGTTCCTTTACCAGCTTTATTGACTAAAAGAGCAGGTGATTCATTTAAACTCATATGTTAGAATGCAGTTAAGCATGGCTTTTGAAAGGACCACCTCACCCGTTAAGTGCAAATAAATAACGATGTGTGTGTACAGCAGACTCTAAAAGCATATTAGACAATTGATGAGAATGAATAATACATGTTCTCTGATAGTGTTTGCTCTGTGTGGTAGGATATTTTAAAAGTGGGGGGATAAGAAACCCTCTGCATGAGGTCTGCATTTAGTTATTCCAAGACAAGCTTAACCGTCATCTGCATATTTATAAAGGCAGCATCAATTCAGAGTTTTATGCTCAAAGCTTGCAGTCTCAATTAGGAGATATACTTTGAAAAATTGATCTCTACAATATACACATAGTGATCTACAAGAAAAATGCCTTGTCAATATTAGTGTAGTAGTTTCTGTGATTCTCATTTTAATTATGGGATGGCTTCTAATGCTTTAGAGTTTGTCATCATGGATGATCCCTGGATCTTGGCCATGTCCCATTTAATGGAATGGACATTTCAGTTTTAATTTAGCCTTATTGCTACTGCTAAGTGAAAGCTGAGTTTATATGACTCAATTTATATGGTTGTTTAGACTTTCATCTTCTGAGCTTATAACTTGAAAACTGCATCTTTGTTCTGGTATTGTTATATTTACGTTGAATAAATCTGAAGTTAGACTACAGGTTGATGTTGAAATGGGGTCCAGTCTATCTTACTCCTAAAACTTCCAACACAATACAACACAATGTAAAAGGGCTAAGAAATGATGATATAGATAAATAACCAAAGATAGAGGTTTATCTAAGACTAGATTGCATAATAAGGAAATAATAGGGTAGTAATTAGGTTCTTAAGAATTAACATTTCTTGTATACACTGCTATATTTAAAATAGATAACCAAGAAGGTTCTACTGTACAGTGCAGGGAACTCTGCTCAATATGTGTAATAACCTAAATGGGAAAATAATTTGAAAAAGAATCAGTTCAGTCGCACAGTCATGTCCGACTCTTTGCGACCCCATGGACTGCAGCATGCCAGGCTTCCCTGTCCATCACCAACTCCCAGAGCTTACTCAAACTCAATGTCCATCGAGTCGATGATGCAATCCAACCATCTCATCCTCTGTCATTCGCTTCTCCTCCTGCCTTCAAAGAATAGATACATGTATATGTAAAACTGAATCACTGCTTTATATCAGAAACTAACACATTGTAGATCAACTGTACTCCAACGTAAAAATTAAAAATAAAATAAAATAAATTTTGGCTTTAGCAAAAAGGAAATTAATTTCCTTTATATTTACATATGAATATGGGTCTAGATATCAACTATGCATTCGTTATCTAAGAAACTCTTAAACTCCTTTGTAATGCATTAAGCCTATTTGCTCTCCTTTTGCACATCAGATTGTTTCACAGTAAGGCCTCTCATGGTTTAGTGGTCACTGTATTCATTCTTTAGCATTTTCAAACATTTTAGTTGATGAAATATCAGTCCTTTTCCTCCCAGTACTTGAGAAATCGCTTAACTGTTACATGAAAGAACTGAGAAGATAAAGTACCATAGGTCAATGACTGTTTCCAAGACACATGAGCTCATGTTGACTCTAGAGAGACCTTACTGAGTCTTTGGTCTGGAGTGATTCAGATTTGACTACATGCACCTGAAAGAGAGCTATGCCAATGGCCAGTCTGGGAAAACCACTGGATTTGAAATTCACTTAACTTCTCTCCCTCCTCTGTCTGTATAGCAAGGGTACCTGCTTACCAAACTTAATCTTGACTGACCTGAGTCTTTCAGAACTGTGCCCTGTCTGTTATCTTTCCACTTTAGTTTCTCTATTCTTTGTCTCATCCCATCTTCCCATATGCATTTTCAGTTCTTCCAAATTCTTATAAGCAAATAAAACCCAATATTGACAAAATTGTAAATTGTTGCCCTGAGATTGCTTTCACTTCACCAAAACCCTTCAGTGTGGGCCTTTGTAGATATCTTTTCTGGCTCATGTCTTTTTTGAGCCTTTTCCAAAGAGGCGAATGTCTTCACTCCTACCTGAGTCACTCCAGGGTCAGTAGTAAACAACTCATCACAAGATCAAATTGCACAATTTCTGTTCTTGGTTTGTTTTTTTTTTTTAATCATTTTGCAGCAGAATCTTAACTCCTCCAAGCTGCTTCCTAAAATTCTTTCTTGACTTCTGACACATTTTTTTTTTTTCCTCCTTTCTGGAAAAATCTGGTTTTCTGCTTTCTGCCATGTAGGTATAAACATTCTGTTAGGCAACCTTGATAGAGTATGTTCCATCACCCCTCCCTCCAGGTAGATGAGTCCTCACCTAGCTCCAAAGTGTAAATACACTCTTGACTGGATTCTTCCAGTCAAGAATTTGTTGTTGTTGTTTGTTGTTTAGTCACTAAGTTGTGTCTGTTTTCAGTCCTATGGACTGCAGATCGCCAGGCTCCCTGTCCTCCATTGTGGCCCAGAGTTTGCTCAGATTCATGTCCATTGAGTTGATGTTGCCATCCAACCATCTCATCCTTTGTTACCGCCTTCTCCTCCTGCCCTCGATCTATCCCAGCATCAGGGTCTTTTCCAGTGTGTTGGCTGTTCGCATCAGATGGCCAAAGGGTTGGAGCTTCAGCTTCAGCATCCGTCCTTCCAGTGAATGTTCAGGGTTGATCTCCTTCAGGATGGACTGGTTTGATCTTGCAGTCCAAGGGACTCTCAAGCGTCTTCTCCAGCACCACAGTTTGAAAGCATCCTGTTTGTTTGCTCTGACAGAAGTGCTTTCCACTTGCCTATTTTCATCTAAAGGTAGCATAGTCACATTTCAGGGCGTTTATCATAGTGTTTAAGAGTCCTCACTCCAGACCAGAGTGTGTGAGTTCACACCACTGTCTCCAGAGTACTGGTTGTGTCATGTAGGGTAGGTTCTTTGGCTTAGGTTCCTTGTAATAAAGTGGAAGTGGTAATAATTTCTTCCTTGTAGGATGGATGAGATTATGGGCTAATGGGTTAATATATGTAAAAATTAAATAGTAAGACAGTGCTAGACAGAGTGAGTTCTAGTGTATAAATACTTTGGATATTTCTACTGTTTCCAACTCCACCTCATCTGTAAAAGTTTTCTTATCTCCCAGCTTCAACTAAAGGTCATCTCTTCTGGGAAAACTTATTTTTTGCTGTCTCGTGAGGCTTAGCTCACTCTCATTTTAATTGACTCTGTATGTCTAACCCTCATGCTAGACTAGAGTAGACTTTTTCCTCTCATGTGGTCTCTGCTGTGTCTTACTTAACTTGAAAAAAATTTTCCTTTTCCTACTAAGGAGCAAGTCTATTTTTAAATCTAGAATAATTTCTGAAGATTTTAAGTTCTTAAGGCAACTCTGCATATTGGATTTTTTTTTTTTTTAATCCGAGCATGTGGGACCTTAGTTCTCTGACCAGAGGTTGAACCCACACCCCCTACATTGGAAGCACGGAGCCTTAACCACTGGACTACCAGGGAAGTGCGTGCGTGTTGAATTTTTGATGAGAGATCCTTGAAGATACTAGAGGATGCTCTATAGGGCCTGGACTTCATAAAGGAGAATGGAAATGTCATTTGTGATTAATTTCCCTTTCTGTAAGAGAGCTTCCTGACTTTGTAGTTACAACTTATCTTAACCAGCTCTCTAGGAAAATTGGGTTGTAGCAGGGTGAGTGTTTGTGTATCTGTGTGCTTTCCACAGATTTGCACATTTTACAGTACATTTTTACCATGTTGAACATTTTTATTGTGACAGGGATATAAATTAACTTTGAAAATGTTTCTCTAAAATTTTATTCGTATATAATAGGTTTGCCTTAGAAATTTAGACATGAGTTGACAATTCTTACTGTCGTACCCTCTCCCTGGAGGACATTCCCATCCCTAAATGTTGGTGATGTTTCTGAATGGAAGCTTTCATTGAATCAGATACCAACAACAATAATTCCAATATTGGACATTATCACCAGGCATTGATAACACTTAAGAGCAAGTCATTATGACATAGTGCGTCCTGGTAGGAATAGTGAAAATACACGTAGGCAATATTATCTTTATTTCATTTTCCTCTTCTAGAATAAAAGTTTTGGCATTTGAAAGGAAAGGGCCAGTCATTTATTAAAAACAGAAATTTTTGGACATAAACAATCATGTTTTAGATTTTCCCCCACTACTCTTACTGTAAATGTATTTTGAATTTGTTATGTTTCTCCGTACTTTTTAAATTGTTTCCTTAAGGTAAAAAAAAAAATCTAAGTTGTTGATCAAACCTACCTGAAGCAAATGCAAGTAGGTTTGATCAACAACTTGGATTCTTTCAGCCAGAATCATTATGAAACCAGCATGTCTGGTGATGTTTGATGCATTTTATGAGTCAGTTCTAACTTTGTATGTTACCTTAAAAAAAAAACCAATAATTAGATTGTCTTGTATTTAAGCCTGTTGAGATTTTGTAGCCCTGAATTTGCAGAGTGACACAGTTTAATTTGCTATGACCACATATTTGTCAAGAAATCTTGATTGGTTCTCATGACGTGATCAGACGAGTAGTCTTTTTTTGATTCTGTTTCCATCTTATAATCAGCAGAAAATATATCTGCCTCACAGATGGAAACAGAATCAAAAGGAGACACTATTCCTCATCTTGATCACACCATGAAACGGCAATCAAACCAGAAATAACACTTCAGTCTCTGACACATACTGTTGCATATTCATGTTAGGTTTTGCCATTGACTTGGCGTCATCTTTTTCACTGTAATCTGTTTGACATTATCCCTAAGAACTTTATAGTCTCCTGGTTCTAGTTGAAATGATTAATTAATCTAAATTCATATTTTCAAAGTAGAAACTTGGCAGTGGATGGGACCTTTGTATGATTCAAGCTGTCCTATATAGAAAAATGCCTAGATAATAGTGCAGAGAGAGAAGATATAAATAGAAATAGCATTGAAGTCATAATATTGTAACCTTCAGGCCATATGGAGAAATACTCTATTAATCATTTTCTTGTTTTGTTTTATACACCAGTTAATGTATGCCAGTGATTTTCATTGTCACAGCATTACATCATTGTTCATTGACAAAGTAACAAAAATACAGATTTATGCTAAGGAGAAATGGAACTGGGAAATGTCCTGAAGTATGTATTAATTGTGGGAAGAATATAGTACACATAATCCCTGTGGTTTCCAGGTAGTTAATGCCTAGAAACTGTGTCATTATGCAAGGTTGCATTTTCTGACGAGTCATTGCTATAATTGGGACTTGCATTTTTCATCTGAAGATATGGGAAGCTAACTAATGAATGTAACCAACAAAGTGCTACCTAAATGATGGTGATCATCATTTAGGTGATCATCTGCATATCAGAACATCTAAAATTCAGTACATGGGCTGAGATAAGTATTTTACATTTAATCACCAATAGTTTTGCTTTCAGAATGCAGAATGGTTCTTGAGAGTTCTTTGGATGACCCAGCTATCTAGAGGGACTCTTCTAGAATGCCCAATGGCATGCTATTCCTTAGACCTGCCTCTAAGAACTGAAATTTTAAAGTTGGTGATGACAACCTTCTTTATTATTTCTCCAACTTAAAACTCCTTTCAATCCAGTATTTACCCCATTCTCTCTCACTGAACGCAACCAGGTTACTTAGTGCTTTATTTCAGACTAAAGAAAGGAAAGAGTAAATAGGAGGCCCAGAAACATCTTAACTTTTTGGAAAACCATAAGAACACTTTCATAATGGCTAAAATATTGATTAGGTCCTATCCTGGTAGGTAGGGTTTTGAGCTCCTATGTCTTAAGACACAAACAGTTGTGGTGGAAAGCAAAGGATTATATGGGCAGAGTGGCTGAGCCGTGTGTTTTCACGTGGTAACCGGGTTATTTGAGAACCTTAGTCACTGGAAGGGGCAGAACTGCTTCCTATAGAGACGACCCAGGACCAGGTTGGGTCAGAGACTCCACCCACAGAGTCTACCAGTTGGCTCCTTTTCTTGGCACTGGGAACAGGGAAACTACTCCAGTGGGCTTCCAGTCCTACTACCATCCCTTTACCTTTGGTGCAGGATGGAGTCAAGATTTAAATCCTTTACTGCTGGATCTTTTATCTGTCCTCCTCAAGAAGCTTGTGGGATTGAATATTTGGCTTCAGTGTTTATATAAGTTAAAGTGCAGAGAAAGACTGGATCCAGAGGAAGAGCAGATATTCATATGCAATAAAGAGAGGTGTAAAGAGGAGCATTTGCAATCCTCTGGAGAAGTGGCCCACTTGCCAGTGCAGAAGACAAAAGAGATTCGGGTTCGCCCTGGGTTGGGAAGATCCCCTGGAGAAGGGAATGGCAACCCACTCCAGTATTCTTGCCTGGAGAATCACATGGACAGAGGAGCCTGGCGGGCTACAGTCCATGGAGTTGCACAGAGTCGGATCGTGACTGAGGCAACTTAGCACGCAGTGAATCTTTGCCCTTACTGTATTAAAGTCACCATGACCTCATGCTGATATTCCCAAAGCGAAAATGTTGGTATTAAAAATCTATAACTGACTGGAACTGTTTCCCAACTTATGATAAACTCCAAACAAAATCTTCTAAAATATTGCATTCTAAATAGTTCTGTAACAATGAAGCTGTGCTGAAAAAAATTTTTTTCTTCTTAGAAGAAATATATTCCATTTTCTGGGCTTAATGCAGTTCAAAGCAAAACAAAGCAAAAATGATTTCTTTCAAAGGAAATGGTATACTGTGAGTGAGTGCTAGGTGGCTTGTTTTTGACATGAGTTGTAAAGAAAATATTTATAATTTTTCCAAAACGACACTTGGTCCTCTGCCTGTCTACTTTTATTTTCCCAAAATGAAAGCTAAGTTTTAATTTGGTAGGCTATGCTGATGTGCATGCTCAGTTGTTTTAATCGTGTCTGACTCTCTGTGACTCTATGCACTTTAGCCTGCCAGTCTCTGTCCATGGGATTCTCCAGGCAAGAATACCAGAGTGGGTTGCCATGCCTTCCTCCAAGGGATCTTTCCCACCCACGTTTCCTACATTGTAGGCGAGTTCTTTAAAAATATATTAGGAAAGTCCTGGATGAGTTGATCATATTAGAATTTGCAAGAATTGTGGTTCTTGAGTGAAATCCCATGATAATTCATCTAATACAGATGTAATTTTGCCCAGCTTGTCCTGGGATTGTGTGTACAAAATAAACACAAATTTAGATGATTTGAATGGCTAAGGACCATCTTCCATGTTCTCTGACAGCCTTCCTGGAGCAAAAGGATCAAAGAATTTGAAGCACTTTCTGGAAGTGACTATCTTTGTCTATTAGAGTATCTTTATTAGCATATAATATTTCAAAGTATTTCTTCACCTGAATGCCTCAAAGAAAATTTTTTTAAGGTTTGCAGTAGTGGTGATATGTAGGATTACATTTTTTTTCTCTTCATAGATCTATATTATTAGTATATATACTAATGGTATATATACTTGGTAGTTGACCATTACCTTATAAACAGGAATTGCTTTTACAAGAAAATAAATACTTGTTAGCTCGAAGACGCGACAAAATCCTCCAAATATTTGTTTTGGAGAAACGATTAAAATCTGATATCAAGGCCATTTATTATTTACTTCATGTATTTATTTCTGAGGCCAAAAAATGCCTTACCTTACAAGGTAAGGCACAGAAGGTACTGTATCACATGGGTGTGGTGACTTAGGATGGGTACTGTTCCTGAGATGAGAACTCTGCCCACTTGCCAGTTTCTTGGTGGAAGTTCCTTATGACAACCTAGACAGTGCCATCCTGCCTCACCTAATTTGTAGGACTTGGCCTTTTTCTTTTATGACACTGCTCCATGAACTCAGCTAGTTAGAATTTGGATAGGTATAAAAGGAAGATACTAATGGTATACTTATGATCTCATGGTGCTGTTGAGAAGATTAAATAAAATACTTTAATAACATATTTGGGATTAAGGTTGTTCCTGGACCCCTGGAAATAGTTAATAGGCTTGAAATTAGAATTCTAATTTATCCCTGGTTGTTGGCAAGGTTTTCACCCATATTTTCTTAAGAAATAATCAGACTGTCCTGCTTTTCCAGTGTTCTAGACAATTCTATAAGACTTCCTCTGATACCTCACTATAACTAACACAGGAAAATTTGCGAAAAGTAATAGTGTTTGTTAACTTTCAGAGACCAGTAGGAATTGAGACATACTTTCTTACTTAGAATTTGAGTATGTATGTTCATTTCCTGCCCAGAAACAAAGAATAGAAATTGGCCCTAATTGTGTTTCAGAATGCCAATTTTAGTAAAGTAGATTTTAGGTTTGTAAACTAACATGACTTTAAGTCTCTAGGGATAGCTGTATACAATTTCATGCTCTGTATTTCAGAGAGGACACTTGGTTATGGTCATACGCCCACCACATTTATACTTGGTCTTCTGTACTTTCTAAGTTGGTTCATGGGTTTCTATTATGAAATTGGGAGAAGATCCTACAGGCAGACCTGTCAGGTTTTCGGTTTCTTAGCTCTAACCTAATGTACCAAAATATCTTGAAATACCAGAGTTGACATTTTGACATGCACCATTCATACATACTGGGTAATTTAGAATTCAGTGAAAGAGTTTAATTATAATTTAAAATACTGCTCCAGTTTATTTCTTCATATTTTCATTTATTGTTTTGTGATTGCTTACAGGATAAAGGTGCATTTAAAGTATTTTTACCATATATGCTTGCTTTTACTTCTGAGGGGAAAATAAC
Organism: Cervus canadensis; assembly: GCF_019320065.1. NCBI lineage: Eukaryota > Metazoa > Chordata > Mammalia > Artiodactyla > Cervidae > Cervus > Cervus canadensis. The sequence goes on along the minus strand of NC_057401.1, from coordinate 52,590,248 downwards.
CAAAAATTAAATCAAATACAGCCTGTCGGATGTCTGAAGTAGGTTATGACCAAAGTCACTCCCTCTTGAAAAAGAAATGTGTATAAGAGAAATTCTTACTTTGATAACATAATAAAGGTCTTCTTTGAGAACAAGAACAGTATTTTCATCATGTTTTGGTTTATTGCTTTTTTTTCCTCCCCAACTATTAAAGTCATTCTGGATAGGAAATTCACGTACATCATGGTGAGACAAATTTTGACTGAAGAATAGCACTTTTGTATCTAACACCTGGCTCTTAAATAAGATAAATGTATGTTATCACTGTCCTGAATCATGAGTCCAAGGGATGGAATGAATAAGCAGAAAATTTTCTATTCTAAATGGAAAATACTTGGAAAAAAAAAGACATCACAGAGTACAGTGTAATTCTGCCAGGGGTCAGTTCTGACCTGAAACAGAACCAGAGGTGTCACCTGTATGTGGGAACACAAAGCAAAGTGTGCGTTCTCTCTCTCTCTCTCTTTTTCTCCTGAACTTATTTGTGGGGGTGAAAGAGGATATTGCCATGTACTTTTTGCCATGCTTTATCAAGGAAAAGCAACCAATTTGCTTCTAAAGAGCAACTTTCCAGTGGATTCCCACTGATATATGATGCCATAAAAATACATTTGAACTAAATTTATACCTGATTATTGATTTTGATGAATACTTTAGTGCCAGAGGAGAAAGATTCAGGATCAAGTACACTCTCAGGTTCTTATGCCAGAGTCGAAGTGTCAGCCTCAAGGAAGTTGGAGACTTACCTTTGAGTGAAAAGGCCATTAACCAATAAAGTTGAGTATCTAGTTTGAATTCTCATCAGGAAATTGATCATGAAGGACATTGTTATATTACTATGAAACTATTTCTTCTAAGCCAAAAATACCTTGAAGAGCAATGAATACAAGTCTGGCACAACTAACAAACCAAATGTTAACTGGTGACACCCTTTTCTGAGCAATAGTTTTCCTTTAATGGGTCCTTCTTAATAATGAGATAGACCAAATCCTCCTTGCCTTTGGTCTTTGAAGATGTGAGTGCATATGTGAACATATATATGAATAGTGGAGTTTGAAGCTTGAGGTTATTTTGTCAAAATTTGAGATTTGTGTGATTTTTTTTCCAGCTGTGTCATTTCTCTGGAATGTGTTTTAAAATTATGACACCTTTCACTAGCTCTCCTATAAATCTAAAATGGCTGTCACTGCCATTGTGTTCAGTCCTTGGTGTCTGAGCTGGACATGAGGAAGCAAATATACAAATAGTGGCTCTGTTTCTCTATGCAGTTGATAGTCTTTTTAATCACTGTTCTTTGATTTTAGCTTGGTATGTCCTTGGCTTACTACTGATCAGACACTTTAAATGATTCATGGTTTAAATTTATTTTATTTTTAACTGTGATGAAATACTTGTAGCATATGATTGACCACGTTTACCATTCTAAGGTGCATGGTTCAGTAGTGTTCTGAACCCTTTACTTTGTAAATAGAAGCCTCTTTCAGTTTTGATGCTTGACAAGCATCTTAGCGCTGCTGTAGCTAATTACCATAGATTGAGTGGCTTGTCAGAGAAGGCAGTGGCAACCCACTCCAGTACTCCTGCCTGGAAAATCCCATGGACGGAGGAGCCTGGTGGGCTGCAGTCCCTGGGGTCGCTAAGAGTCCCAGGCGACTGAGCGACTTCACTTTCACTTTTCACTTTCATGCATTGGAGAAGGAAATGGCAACCCACTCTGGTGTTCTTGCCTGGAGAATCCCAGGGATGGGGGAGCCTGGTGGGCTGCCGTCTATGGGGTCTCACAGAGTCGGCCACGGCTGAAGCGACTTAGCAGCAGCAGCAGAGTGGCTTATAAACAATAACAATTGATTTCTCACAGTTCTGCTAGGGTGGGAAGTCCTCGATCAACGTGTGGGCAGATTTGGTATCTGGTGAGGACCTGCTTTGAGATTATAGGGGGCTGGTTTCTGGCTTCCAGGGCACATGGGGAAGGGGGCCAGAGAGGTCTGTGCCGGGGTCGCTGCTATGAGGGCCCCACCCGCATGTCCTAATCACTTCCGGAAGGCCACCCACCCCACCCTGCCCCCTAATGCTGTCACCCTGGGGTTTAGAATGTCAAGCCAGGAATGTGGGGGGGATGCAGACATTCTGTCTAGAGCCTCGAGTCACTCCTTCTCGTTTTTTTTTTTTGTGTGTGTCCTGTTGTTACAGAACTCCAAGATGGGAGGCAAACTGAGCAAGAAGAAGAAGGGATACAATGTGAATGATGAGAAGGCCAAGGACAAAGACAAGAAGGCCGAGGGAGCCGGCACAGAAGAGGAGGGAACCCCGAAGGAGAATGAGACCCAGGCGGCTGCCGAGACCCCAGAGGTGAAGGAAGGCAAAGAGGAGAAGCCAGAGAAGGATGCCCAGGACGCCAACAAGCCCGAAGACAAGGAAGGCGAGAAAGACGCAGAGGCGGCCAAGGAAGACGCCCCGAAGGCAGAGCCTGAGCCGACGGAGGGGGCTGAGGGCAAGCCGGAGCCCCCCAAAGATGCTGAGCAGGAGCCGGCGGCCGCCTCAGGCCCCTCCGCGGGCGGCGACGCCCCCAAAGCTTCGGAAGCCGAGGCGGCGGAGCCCGCGGCCCCCACCAAGGATGACAAGAGCAAGGAGGGAGGGGACCCCACAAAGACTGAGGCTCCCGCCGCTCCTGCCGCACAGGAGACGAAAAGTGACGGGGCCCCAGCTTCAGACTCAAAACCCAGCAGCACTGAGGCTGCCCCATCCTCCAAGGAGACGCCGGCAGCCACGGAAGCGCCGAGTTCCACGCCCAAGGCTCAGGCCCCCGCAGCCCCCGCAGACGAGGTCAAACCTGCCGAGACCCCGGCAGCTAATTCCGATCAAACCGTAGCAGTGAAAGAGTAACAAAGGACAGCCTATGGAAAAAAAAAAAAAAAGAATACAGCTTAACGACGACCTGTCTCTCTTGTCTCTCTCTCTCTCTCTCTGTCTCTCTCTCTCCTATACTAACTTGTTTCAAATCGGAAGTAATCATATGTATTGCCCAAGAATAAGGATGTGGTCCCATCAAAGGGAGGGAGGGGGTGGGGAGAATCCAAATAGTATTTTTGTGGGGAAATATCTAATTATACCTTCAGTCAACTCTACCAATCAGCCCTGGATTTTCAAGCTCAATGTCTGAAAGTGCAGTACATCTTTTGTAACTGAACTGCTATCACATGCGCTCCTGCCACTAAAGATCTGAACATCTTGTCTTTCTGCAAGGGGCGGGAGGTGGGGAGTGATTCTGCCCGCAGGGCTGTGCCAAGGCAATCAGATGTTTATGAAAGCAGTATTTTCTGTGTTTTCTTTTTCATTTACAGCCTTTCTTATTTTGATATTTTTTTAATGTTGTGGATGAATGCCAACTTTCAGACAGCCCACCGTAGCCTGTCCACATGTATCTTGATGCCAATACTCCATTTTTCCTCCCCCGGTCTTTTTGGGAATAACAAACATTCTCTCATCCTACTTAGCCTCCCTAGATTTCTCATGACGAGTTAATGCATGTCCGTGGTTGGGTGCACCTGTAGTTCTGTTTATTGGTCAGTGGAAATGAAAAAAAAATTTAAAAAAGTCTGCGTTCATTGCAGTTCCAGTTTTCTCTTCCATTCTGTGTCACAGACACCAACACACCACTCATTGGAAAATGGAAAAACATAAAAATTAAAAAAAAAAAACAAAAAAAATGTACAATGGATGCATTGAAATTATATGTAATTGTATAAATGGTGCAACAGTAATAAAGTTAAACAATTAAAATGAAGTCAAGAAGACTACTGGTTTTCTTTTTACCACCATTACCCTTCCCTGCTCCTGGGTCATTGCCTCAGTAGAGAACAGAACAATTATCGAGAGTTTTCTTGGGTATAATTGAATAGAAAAAAAAAGCAGGATCTTCAAGGTTATTTGTTTAAACAATGAGCTAGACCAGTGTCAGTCTATGGAGATAAACTCTATAAAAAATGAGGATGTGATTAATTAAAAGTCATTTTGAATCAAATACATTGTGAGACAATAAATGGATTTGAACTTGAAGGCTGGGTAGAAGAGAATGATGAGGTCTTATAGATAGATAACATGCATGTAAGTTGTGAAACCACTGAAGGTCATTTTATCTGTTTGTGTACCATATTCATGGTAGCTGTGGAGGGAAAGCAAACCTGAAACCGACCTTTACAGTGACCGGATAGCTGTTCCGGTTTTGCACTGATGACTTACGGCTTTTAAGTCACTTCTAATTGCAGGCTTCTCTCTTACATGTAAGAGGGTTAAAGCGAATCTGTTTCACTTCTGAAATACTAATTTGTGTATATGCCTGGTGATGATTTTATGGGGTGGACAGGTATGTCCCAACAGAAGCTATGTCACCTCTGTTCCTCGATTTCTCCCCCAGGGCTGGAATGGCGACCCTCAGTTTGCCCATATTCCATAGAGGGGGAAGAGGTTGGGAAATTGGTATCAGCAGTGGCTTTTATGGAGCACCGAGGCAGGCACATCAGTCCTGTAACGTAAGACAAGAAGGAATTGTCTCAAATCTCTTGATAGTGGTTTGGGTCTTTTGCAATTGGTTATTAAAAGCCAAATCTCAAATATAAAGCACTTAAAAGTGAAGTGAATCCTGAAAAGTGAAAGTCACTCAGTCGTGCCAGACTCTGTGACCCCACAGATTGTTAGTCCATGGAATTCTCCAGGCCAGAATACTGGAGTGGGTAGTAACCTTTCCTTTCTCCAGGGGATCTAACCAACCCATGGATCAAACGCAGGTCTCCCACATGGCAGGTGGATTCTTTACCAGCTGAGCCACAAGGGAAGCCCAAGAATACTGGAGTGGTAGCTTATCCTTTCTGCAGGGGATCATCCCAACCCAGGAATCCAACCAGGGTCTCCTTGCATTGCAGGCAGATTCTTTACCACCTGAGCTATCAGGGAAGCCCTGAAGTTAATCCTAGACAAAGATTTCTCATGATTGAATCATGATTGAGTCCATCAAATGGCAGGTTTGGGAAGAGTGGGTTGGGTGGTAATAGAGTAATAAATAATAGTAATAGAGTAATAAATAGACCCTAACCTAGGAAATTTTCTTTAGGATTTGTGAAGGGCCAGTATACTGGAATTAATTCCCAAAATTAGTTCATCCTCATCCACTAGTGAACAGTGGATGAGGAGGGACCTTATTTGGTTTTTATGGGTTACATTACACAGGATTCAAAAGAGAGAGAAGTCCCCTCCAATTATCATCTCAGTAGTCTAGTCTGTACCATACTTAAGATGTTGCCAGTGGGTTATACTGGAGAAGAAGAAATGGTGAAACGATACTAGGGTTCAATGCGGGTTGTTTCTATAGTGAAATAAATTTGAACTCTTAATGCTTGAAAGGACAGCAAGAAATGGGTAAACACATTAACCACCAAGCAGCTGTTTTAGGTAAGAAAAATAGCAGAGAAATGTCCACATTATTACCAGTGTGTCCTGGCCTATGTAAAATAGCTCGGGGGTGGATTGGTGGCATTGGTAGAGCGGTAACAGATTCTTTGAACCATGGAGGATATTTAAATGATTACTAATATTAAGTACCATGCACTTCTTGCAGATAGATGTGCTCGTTGATGAAAGTCATATAAATTCACTCTCTTCATCCTTTTCTCATAAGAAACTCACTAGGCTTTTGGATGATTAGAACAATCAAATCAGTCTCCTGGATTAGCGTTTATGGCTATAAATTGCTGTCGAGGGATAAACAAAGGCAAGGAGGCATTTTTCTTAGTTTTAGTTTGTTTACACTTAAAGTTGTGTTGGAGAATTTAAAAATTTGAGTTATTTTCCTCTTTTCTAACTCCAGTCAGTGTTCCAGCAATGAAAAATTATCAGAAATGTGGTCCCCCAAATATCAAAATCAGAATTTCAACCCAACCATGGCTCATGACATTTAATTTTACTGTAGTGAAGAAAACCTTGGTTTGAAGTTGTGTATTCAGCAGAACGTGTTTTGTGTGTGGGAGTGATGCACTCAGCCCGGAAATGTTGAGTGCCCATTTTCACTCTGGAGGAAGCTCAATTGCTCCCTTCTCATGAATGGTCTTAAATAAAGGGAAGGTCCTGCACAGACTTGTGCGTCACTGGCAAGTTATCTGGGGACTCACCACATATTTGGCTCACCACTTCATGCGTGTTTAACATCTGCTTTCCGGAGAAGAAAGGGTTCCAGGGGCTAACACTCATTGGGTGCCTAAGTACCTACAGCAAAAACCAACGGAGAGTGAAATAAACTTTTCCACAGTGACCAGCTTTGTCCCTTCACCTTGAATGTCCGGTCCAGTAGCTGACACTGCCTCTGCATGGTAGGGATGGACTCAAGTCCTCAAGAGCTGGTGTGTGCCATGGTGATCCCACCTGGCCTCAACCCTAAGAGCAGGCCATCTTCAGCCTGTCGGTGGTCACTGAGGCAGAGGCCTCACCTGGCTACCATCCAGGAACCCTACTTGCCATTCTTAGTGGAGTCAAGGCCAAGGTTCGGTATACACTAGGCAAGTGGTTGTCAACCACCTGGTGCTGATAAAATCTAGACATTCTTTAGTTGCCTCAGTTGGGAAAATTATTAGGTGCAGCAGCTACACACTTTGTTCTCATAAAACATCCCAAAATCTTAATTTTCATTAAATGAAATACCATGCTCTATTGAAACACATTATCTTCATTGTAACACTCAACATATCAATTGATGTCCATCCACTGTCAAAACTGGCTTAGGAACACAAATTGACATTGTTTCTTTACAGACATAAGGCTTTGATATACAGTAAATTTCACTCAAGTCTTATTTATGGGAAAAAAAATCTACTATTTAGAGAATTTACTATTTTGTTGTAATCCAAATTCTTTCCTCAAGATTGATGCGATTAGTCCTCATTCTTTTGATTTCTGTTTTCCAGCATAACAGTAAAGTCGTTTTAGTCTTTATTTTTAACCAATTTACACAATATTGGAAATCAGATGCTTGGAAGATAATTTTCTTACCATCAAATCTGAATGAAATCCTTGCTGGGTAGAGTAACCTTGATTTAGGTTTTCCTCTTTCATCACTTTAAATATATCCTTCCACTCACTTCTGGCTTGCAGAGTTTCTGTTGAAAAATCATCTGTTAGCCTTATGGGGATTCCTTTGTATGTTATTTTTTGCTTTTCCCTTGTGGCTTTTGATAGTTTTCCTTTGTGTTTGATTTTTGTTAGTTTGATTAACACATGTCTTTGTATATTTCTCTTTGAATTTATCCTGTATCGGACTCTCTGGGCTTCCTGGATTTGGGTGACTATTTCCTTGGTGGCAATGTAAATTGATACAGCCATTGTGGAGAACAGTATGGAGGTTCCTTAAAAAGCTAGGAATAAAACTACATTATGACCCAACAATCCCACTACAGGGCATATAACCTGAGAAAAGCACAGGTGAAAGATACGCATGTACCCTGGGTGTCCCTGGTTCCTCAGTGGTAAAGAATCTGCCCACAAGGCAGGCTTGGGTTGTATCCCTGAGTCAGGAAGATCACCTTGAGGAGGGCATGGCAACCCATTCCAGTATCCTTGCCTGGAGAATCCTATGGACAGAGGAGCCTGGCAGGCTAGAGTCCAAAGGGTCATGAACAGTTGGACAAAACCAATGTGACTGAGTGTGCACACATGTACCCCAATGTTCGTTGCAGCACTTTTAAACAATAGCTAGGGCATGGAAGTGATAGCTTACAGTGAATGATGTCAGATTCGTGATCTCCAAAGAAGAAGATTTAGCTTCCGGACCAGGGACCAGGCTTGATCCCTCAAAAGGTTTTGTATAGCAGTTTTCAGTTTAGTTCAGTTAAGGGACTCAGTCATGTCTGACTCTTTGTGACCCCATGGACTGTAGCACTCCAGGCGTCCCTGTTCATCACCACCTCCCAGAGCTTGCTCAAACTCATGTCCATTGAGTCGGTGATGCCATCCATTCACCTCATCCTCTGTTGTCCCTTTATCCTCGTGCTGTCAATCTTTCCCAACATCTGGGTCTTTCCAATGAGTCAGTTCTTCGCATCACATGGCCAAAGTATTGGAGCTTCAGCTTCAGCATCAATCCTTTCAATGAGTATTCAGGATTGATTTCCTTTAGGATGGACTGGTTGGATCTCTTGCAGTCCAAGGGACTCTCAAGAGTCTTCTCCAATACCATGGTTCAAAAGCATCAATTCTTCGGCGCTCAGCTTTCTTTATGGTTCAACTCTCACATCCATACATGACTACTGGAAAAACCATAGCTTTGACTAGATGGACCTTTGCTGGCAAAGTAATGTCTGCTTTTTAGTATGCTGTCCAGGTTGATCATAGCTTTTCTTCCAAGGAGCAAATGTCTTTTAATTTCATGGCTGCAGTCACCATCTACAGTGATTTCAGAAACCAAAAAAATAAAGTCTGTCACTATATCCATTGTTTCCCCACCTATTTGGCATGAAGTGATGGGACCAGATGCTATGATCTTAGTTTTTTGAATGTTGAGTTTTAAGCCAACTTTTTACGCTCCTCTTTTGCTTTCATCAAGAGGCTCTTTAGTTCCTTTTCACTTTCTGCCATAAGGGTGGTGTTATCTGCATATCTGAAGTTATTGATATTTCTCCTTGAAATCTTGATTCCAGCTTGTGCTTCATCCAGCCTGGCATTTCACATGATGCATGATGTCTTCTGCATATAAGTTAAATAATCAGGGTGACAATATACAGCCTTAACGTACTCCTTTCCCAATTTGGAACCAGTCTGTTGTTCCATGTCCAGTTCTAACTGTTGCTTCTTGACTTGCATAAACATTTCTCAGGAGACAGGGCAGGTGGTCTGGTATTCCCATCTCTTTAAGAATTTTCCACAATTTGTTGTGATCCACACAGTCAAAGGCTTTGGCATAGTCAGTAAAGCAGAAATAGATGTTTTTCTGGAGCTCTCTTGCTTTTTTTATGATTGAACGCACGTTAGCAATTTTATCTCTGGTTTCTCTGCTTTTTCTAAATCCAACTTGAACATCTGGATGTTCTCGGTTCACGTACTGTTGAAGCCTCGTTTGGAGAATTTTGAGCATTTCTTTGCTAGGGTGTGAGATGAGTGCAATTATGCGGTGGTTTGAACATTTTTGGTGTTGCCTTTCTTGGGGATTGGAATGAAAACTGACATTTTCAGTCCTGTGGCCACTGCTGTGTTTTCCAAATTTGCTGGCAAATTGAGTGCAGCACTTTCACAGCATCATCTTTTAGAATTTGAAATAGCTCAGCTGGAATTCCATCACTTCCACTAGCTTTGTTCACAGTGACTTGACTTCAGACTCCAGGATGTCTGGCTCTAGATGAGCGATCACACCATCGTGATTATCTGGGTTGTGAAGATCATTTTTGTATAGTTCTGTGTATTCTTGCCACCTCTTCTTCATATCTTTTGCTTCTATTAGGTCTATACCACTCTGTCTTTATAGTACCCATCTTTGCAAGAAATGTTTCCCTGGTATCTCTAATTTTCTTAAAGAGATTTGTCTCTCCTTGCTATAGCAGAATTTTATTAAAGTATAAAAAGGGACAGAAGACGCTTCTGACGTAGACATCAGAAGGGGGACGGAGAGTGCCCCCTTTGCTAGTCTTAGCAAGAGAGCTATGTACTTTTTCAATTGGTTATTACAGTAAATAAAAAGAATGTCTCAATTTTGTAAAGGTCTTACCAGACCCACTCCCATGATTTACATTTTAAGATAAAGGGATTAGAGCTAACAATAGAAAGATCTTACTAGACCCACTCCCATAATATACATTTAAAGATGACAGAATTAGTCAGAAGGGTCTTAAGAAGTAGAAACATGTCCTGGAGCAGGATACATTGTTGTTATATAATCACTGGTACAGAGTTTAAGCTGAGTTATTTGTTTTGTAATCATCAGCTCTGGGCTTAAAGAAAAAAACGTTTTATGAGATTAAGATGAAGGAATGTAGAAAAAAAGTTTATCCTTTTCTCCTTCTCAAGAGCCCCAGACCCCTTTCAACTCCTCCAGGACCCCAGACTTCTTATCAACCTGCCTAAGAATTGGCTCTCTCAGAAGCAACCAGATACCCATTAACAGATGAATGGATACAGAAATTGTGGTACATATACACAATGGAATATTACTCAACTGTTAAAAAGAATGCATTTGAGTCAGTCCTAATGAGGTGGATGAACCTAGGGCCTATTAGACAAAGTGAAGTAAGTCAGAAAGAGACAAATGTTGTATATTAACACGTGTACGGAATCTAGAAAGATGGTACTGAGGAACCTATTTGCAGGGCAGCAATGGAGATGCAAACCTAGAGAACAGACTTAGGGACACAGTGGGAGAAAGGGAGGGTGGGATGAATTGAGACAATAGCATGGAAACATACACATTACCATATATAAAATAAGTAGCAAGTGGGAATTTGCTGTGTGACACAGCTCAACCCATTGCTCTATGACAACTCAGAGGGGTGGGATGGAGACGGAGATGGGAGAGGGATTCCAGAAGGAGGGGACATATGCATACTTGTGGCTGATTCATGTTGATATATGGCAGAAACCAATACAATAGTGTAAAGCAATTATCCTCCAATTAGAAAAAAATGCTAAGATAAAGAAAAAAACAATATACCAAATAGCAGTGCCACTAATATTTGTGGGATTAATCAGATGAATTTTTCTATGCATCCTTATAAAAGGAGACCAAACTTTCCTCATTTATAACTGACATTGTTTTGGTCAGCCAGATAGCTCATGTTTTAAATGTTTAGTCAACTACTACTATTTGGCCAGGAGTTTTTAACCCTTCCTGCTCATGGGAAAGTGAAGAGAGTAATTCAGAGAGTTTTTCACAAAGGTATTTGTCTTTTTGAAAGTTTATTTATTTTTTGACTGTGCCATGAAGCCTGCAGAATCTTAGTTCCACAAACAAGGATCGAACCTGTGACCCCTGTATTAGGAGTACAGTTTTAAATAAAGATATATGTCCTTCATTAAAAATAAAAAAATTATTTCTTTTCATGAGCATATATGCCTTGTGCCTTTTTAAGGATAGAAATTTTATTAGTGTATGAAATCTCAAAATCCATGAACCACTGATTAAGTACAATTCTCCAAACTTTTCTCAGTCATTTTATTAAAGGCAATTTTTCTTCTAAAGCGGTGTACTTCCATTTACTTACATATTTAAGCTCCGGGAGGAAAATCTTTTTGCAAAAGAACTACGCTCTTGAAAAAGGATACTTGGTACAACTGTACACATTGAAATAGAAAATCAAATAGCAATATCGTATAGCTCTATCTCATGTACACTTGACCTTCATATTTTCCTAAGGTCCAAATATCACATTTGTTCCTCATTTCATTTCCTTTGAAGACGGTTTTATGTTTCCCCCAAGTTTCCCTCTGAGTCTAGGAAAATTCACATTTAACATCATTCATTTACAAATTAATAAGCCTTCTATAATGTAGCTACTTTTGTTTTAGCTCCCCCAAATTCATGTCTTTACTGGTCAAATGACAAAATGATGGTGCGATAAGCACGGATTTAGAATAATCAAGAAAGCTTTCGTATTTGCTTTCTTCACATATGTTTTTCATTATATAGTCCAGGATTTAAGAGTAAGAGAAAAGAGTCCAAAGAAGTTGTATTGAGGAATTCTCATCTTGAATATGGCTTTACATCCATTTCCCTAATTCTAAGGCGGTTTCAGATAATGAAAACAAAGCCAGACAGGCTGCAGGCTTCCCCAAAGCCATGGATGTCAGAAAGTCTACTAAAGCTTAAAATGAAATTTGCTATTTTAAACTTATGTAAATATTCTGATACATTAAAATTGTATATCTTAAAGACTCAGTTTCAATCACTAGATAGACTACTGGCAACCTATCTTTTGGCTTTTTAAGCTATGAATTTATTCAAGTAGAAACTATGGTGAAATAGGCACCAAAGACTATTCTTGCCTTGTTGACTAAATTAATCCTTAATATCAATTGGTTTGTATTTAAGAGCCACATATTCAGAAACTCAGGCCCATCAATGTTGTTACTCAAAGGAAAAAGGCACTTTTTAAAAAAAACTAGAGGAAACTATAGTCGCTTGTAATACATTTTTGTTAACAAAAAGAACAGTGAAAAAAACTGCAAAAGAAAAAAAAAAATCCCTGAGCCCCTAAAATGAAAGCAATCCTCTTAATGGAAGGAAAAGACTACATTTCAGTACTTTACTGACAGAAAGAGCGCTGTTTGGAGATTTGCCATGAGCAGAAGGGAATGACACGTCTGATTACAACTTCCTTTTACGCAGGTTTGGGAAATTTGATCTGACAGGTGAACCCCATTAAAGCACTGACTGAAGAAGGTCCTGTAGCAGCAGTGAACAATTTCCATCCTCAGCACAGACGTCTAAGAATAGAGCTGCCTCTCAGCCGGAACCACCCACCGCAGCCACCAGAGTCTGACTAGTATGCAAATTCCCCAAAGGGTTCTTTTCCTTCTTCTTCTTCTTAAAAAAAAAATAAAGAAAAATACATACGCGCACACACACACACACACACACACACACACATATATATTTAAGCTGAGTATAATAGAGCCTATATTTTGCTTGCTACCTATTCATCTGCTTTCTCTAGCAGGGGCTGAAAAATACCCTGACATTCAGGGCAAATTCTAAGTTTTCTAAATAACACATGCACACACGGACACACACACACTAGTAAAAACAACGAAACCAAAAATAACATAATTAGAAGACAAAAAAGAGTTGCTCACATTTCTGATGCTAGCCAGAATTTCATTATAACTTTTTTTTAATCTTATATTTCCTCTCTTCCTATTCCCTCTCTTCCTCTGTATTTTGTCTTTCCCATCAAGTCTCCTACTTCTATTTTTTTTTTTTTTTTGGTCAGCTAATAAAATTCTAAAAAGATATTGTCACTGTCTCTCTCCTTCCTCCTTTCCTTCCTTCCTTCATTCCCTCTTTCCTTCCTTCCTTCCTTCCTTCTTCTCACTGAATTCACACTGAGGCAAATACATACCCTGGGTAAAAACTATAAAAAGTATACACATCATAAGTGTGTACTTTCTAATTACACATTAAGTGTACTGTTTTGTTTTCTACTTTGCACAACACATTATTCATTTGTTCTTTGCTCAGGAAGAACAATGTACTTTTCTTGGAATTCATCTGTACTTTATTTACTTTCCCCCTCCCCCCATTTATCTATAAGAATAACAGGGAGATTAAGGGAGGATTAAATCAGAATCTAACATAATTTGAAATGGTCTTTGATGTGGAATGCTCATTAAAAGTGAATCCTAAAGGTTTCACATCAAGAAACTGTTCCAGAAGGCAGGGCAGTGGTTCTGAAATGCCATACAACCTGACTACCTAAAAACTTCTAGGATATTGAAATAAACAGAATCCAGGCACCAAGCCATGACTTTGAACCTATGGAAGGCAGAGGGAGGGGAAGACTTTCACAAAGCCCTTCTTTGGGAGTTCACTGAGATAGTGTGACTTTCATACAATTTTCAAAGAGACTTGGGTTAGAATCTGTTTTTCAGGATAATTTGATCTTAAGTAAATTACTTAACATCTCTGAGGCTCACTTACCTCATTAGGAAAAAAAGGGAATAATAATAAGTTGCAGTGAATATTTTTAGCAAGAGCCAGAAGTAACCAACTCTTGACGTATACTCAGTGAACCACAGCAAGGCTTTCAGTTTCTAAAAAAAAAAAACACTGAGATTGTAAGCTCTGGCTTGTCTATCCTATTTAAATTGCAAAGGAAAATGTAATGGGAAGACATTTCTTAATGTTTTCTTGGACATACAAAGACAATGACTATGGACTTGAGACCCAAGTTATCCTAGACGAAACAGCCTAGTTTGTAGTGCTGGGAGAGTGTGTCATTTCCTTGGTTTTGTCTTGCTGCAGCAAGAAGCATGAGGGGAGGCCAACCACAAAGGAGGAGCCTCAAAAAGTCTTGGCTCCCTCTTTTTACACCTTTTATCTCCTCCCCCTTGAGCCTGCCCTATGAAAATTAGGGCCAGCCAGCAGGGGAGCATGTTTGTTTCACCTGAGGTTCTCACTCAGGTCCGAGGATATTTCCTTTGCTCCCTTTTTGCGGGCCTTTCCCTTTCTTTGTCTGTCTTTTAGCCACCGCCATTTTGGACTCTGTTTTCCTATTCTACTTAGCAGTAGGAAAAAAATAAAACACACATGCAAGGCATGGAAACCACTTGGTGTGGGGAGGTGGGGAAGGTCAAAACCCAAGATGGCTTTCCTGAGAATGTTCATATTAAGTTACTGAGATAACTAAGATATAAATCAATGAGGGAAAATGAATCCCCTTTGTGTATCGCAGGTGAAGACCTTGGAATCCTACCTCTATTGTGTAGTTAACTTTGTGAACTGAGGAGAGCATTAACTTCTTAGAGCATCAATATGCTAATCTGAAAATTACAGAACATGCCTGTCTCTGGGTGGGGGTGGGGGATTGTGGAGAGAATCAAAGGATGTGTTTAGCACAGTGCATAAGTGTTACCAAGACTGTTACCCCAGAATCATAACCCTGCTTCTCCCTGACGGAAACGATCTATTCTTATCTAAGTTTCAGGAGGAAGCTGCAGAGAGAACAAAGCAAGAACTGGATAGAACCTGCTAGGCCCAAGATGGTGGAAGTCTTGACTTCCAGTAGACCTTGAACCTCCTTATACACTCATGATAATACATTAGAATGCTAAAGACACACCCACCAGGGCCATGACAGTTGTTAATTGCCATAACAGCCAGAAAAGCCCCAAAAGTGCAAGTGTTATTCACTCAGTTGTGTCCAACTCTTTTTGACCCCATGTACTGTAACTATCCAGGCTCCTCTGTCCATGGGATTTCCCAGGCAAGAATACTGTAGTGTGTAGCCATTGAATTCTCCAGGGGATCTTCCCCTTCCAGGGATCAAACCCAGGTCTCCTGCAATGCAGGCAGATTCTTTACTGTCTGAGTTACCAGAAAAGCCCATATAACTACTGAAAATGAATGTAGCATTGGTTCCAGGTAAAGTCACACCCTTGTTCTCAGATAAGTCATGACTATTCCTCTGGGGAAAGAGTATTTACTGTGACTGAGGCAGACCAGTTGGAGTGCCGGGCAGATAGCTTGGTAGGAAACCTAAAGATGAGGAAGAAGGAATATCTGCAAGATGACCTCCAAGTTTAGTAAGGTGGTAAGATACACTTGAGAAGAGAATTGGCAACCCATTGCAGTATTCTTGCCTAGAGAATTTCAGGGACAGAGGAGCCTGACAGGCTATAGTTCAGTTCAGTTCAATTGCTCAGTCATGTCTGACTCTTTACGACCCCATGAATTGCAGCACGCCATGCCTCCCTGTCCATCACAAACTCCTGGAGTTTACTCAGACTCATGTCCATCGAGTCGGTAATGCCATCTAGCCATCTCATCCTCTGTTGTCCACTTCTCCTCCTGCCCCCAATCCCTCCCAGCATCAGGGTCTTTTCCAGTGAGTCAGCTCTTTGCATCAGGTGGCCAGAGTACTGGAGTTTCAGCTTCAACATCAGTCCTTCCAATGGACACCCAGGACTGATCTCCTTCAGGATGGACTGGTTGGATCTCCTTGCAGTCCAAGGGACTCTCAAGAGTCTTCTCCAACACCACAGTTCAAAAGCATCAATTCTTTGGTGCTCAGCTTTCTTTATGGTCCAACTCTCACATCCATACATGACCACTGGAAAAACCATAGCCTTGACTAGACGGACCTTTGTTGGCAAGTAATGTCTCTGCTTTTTAATATGCTGTCTAGGTTGGTCATAAATTTCCTTCCAAGGAACAAACATCTTTTAATTTCATGACTGCAATCACCATCTGCAGTGATTTTGGAGGCCCCCAAAATAAAGTCTGACACTGTTTCCACTGTTTCCCCATCTATTTCCCATGAAGTGATGGGACCAGATGCCATGATCTTAGTTTTCTGAATGTTGAGCTTTAAGCCAACTTTTTCACTCTCCTCTTTCACTTTCATCAAGAGGCTCTTTAGTTCCTCTTCACTTTCTGCCATAAGGGTGGTGTCATCTGCATATCTGAGGTTATTGATATTTCTCCCAGCAACCTTGATTCCAGCTTGTGCATCTTCTAGCCCAGGGTTTCTCATGATGTACTCTGCATATAAGTTAAATAAGCAGGGTGACAATATAAAGCCTTGACATACTCCTTTTCCTATTTGGAACCAGTCTGTTTTTCCATGACCGGTTCTAACTGTTGCTTCCTGACCTGCATATAGGTTTCTCAAGAGGCAGGTCAGGTGGTCTGGTATGCCCATCTCTTTCAAAATTTTCCACAGTTTATTGTGATCCACACAGTCTAAGGCTTAGGCATAGTCAGTAAAGCAGAAATAGATGTTTTTCTGTAAGTCTCTTGCTTTTTCGATGATCCAGCAGATGTTGGCAATTTGATCTCTGGTTCCTCTGCCTTTTCTAAAACCAGCTTGAACATCTGCAAGTTCACGGTATTTGCTGAAGCCTGGCTTGGAGAATTTTGTGCATTACTTTACTAGTGTGTGAGATGAGTGCAATTGTGCAGTAGTTTGAACATTCTTTGGGATTGCCTTTCTTTGGGATTGGAATGAAAGCTGACCTTTTCCAGTCCTGTGGTCCCTGCTGAGTTTTCCAAATTTGCTGGCATACTGAGTGCAGCACTTTCACAGCATCATCTTTTAGGACTTGAAATAGCTCAACTGGAATTCTATCACCTCCACTAGCTTTTTTCATAGTGATGCTTTCTAAGGTCCACTTGCCTTCACATTCCAGTATGTCTGGCTCTAGGTGCGTGATCACACCATCGTGATTATCTGGGTCGTGAAGATCTCTCTTGTACAGTTCTTCTGTGTATTCTTGCCACCTCTTCTTAAAGAGGTGCTTCTGCTTCTGTTAGGTCCATACCGTTTCTGTCCTTTATTGAACCCATCTTTGCATGGAATGTTCCCTTGGTATCTCTAATTTTCTTGAAGAGATCTCTAGTCTTTCCCATTCTGTTGTTTTCCTCTATTTCTTTGCATTGATTGCTGAGGAAGGCTTTCTTATCTCTCCTGGCTATTCTTTGGAACTCTGCATTCAAATGGGAATATCTTTCCTTTTCTCCTTTGCTTTTCATTTCTCTTCTTTTCACAGCTATTTGTAAGGCCTCCTCAGACAACCATTTTGCCTTTTTGTATTCCTTTTCCATGGAGATGGTCTTGATCCCTGTCTCCTGTATAATGTCAGGAACCTCCATCCATAGTTCTTTAAGCACTCTGTCTATTAGATCTAGTCCCTTAAATCTATTTCTCACTTTCACTGTATAGTCATAAGGGATTTGATTTAGGTCATACCTGAATGGTCTAGTGGTTTTCCCTACTTTCTTCAGTTTAAATTTTAATTTGGCAATAAGGAGTTCGTGAGGCTATAGTCAAAGAGCCAGACACGACTGAACGGCTAACTCTTTTAAGATACACTTGAGGGCCCATCCGAGATGGCTTATCTCAACTAATGAGTCATGATGCTCTGTTGCTTGTTCTTCCTCAGAGTTCCTTGACTACTTGGGTGCAAACATATAAAAAGACCACAGTTGGGGCCTCCAAGGTTGGACTTTTCCAGTGCATGTGACAGAAATACAGGCCTCAAAATCCAACTAGAGAACTGGCAAGATTTTTGTTGATATGGTGGCCATTACATGACAATAAGACCAAGGGAGTGTGAACAACAGGAGACTGGTGGATGGGGAGAAAGGAAAGCAGGGAGCGGATAACACACTGAGAAAGCTGAGTCACAGTCGTGATAAGAGTGGCTGGAAAAGCATGTCTGAGAAATGGAGGAGGACACTGGAATAGGAAGTTTTGGAGGTGGAGAAGTTTTCCACAGTGACAATTTTCCTTGTGACTGAGGAAGAAGATTGCTGAGGAGATGAATATGTTATGGAATAAGAGGAAGTGAAGCCATTGAGAGCCAGGACTTGAGTTAAGCTCTCCATGTGAAAGGCGACGCCACACACAAGGCTAGTGGCCAAGACATGGGGAAAGAAAAGGCGTAAACAGGAACGCATGAAAATGTGAGGAGGAGGAGGGAATGCTGTGGCCAAAGGGCATAAACTTCAAAGCATACGGTGCTTTTTTTCACAGAAAGTGAATGTGTTAGTCACACAGTCATGTCTGACTCTTGGTGACCCCATGAACTGCAATCCACCAGGCTCTTCTGTCCATGGAATTCTCCGGGCAAGAATTCTGGAGTGAGTTGCCATTCCCTTCTCCAGGGGATCTCTCCCACCCAGGAATCGAATCCGAGTCTCCTCCACTGCAGATTTTTCACAGAACCATTGCCAAATACACTTCTGGAGTTTGCCATAGGAGGCAAAAAGTTCACCAGCCTCACGTGTGAGGTCTCTGGGGAGCTCATCCTCATGGCTTCAGTTAAGGCAAGGACGGGAAGGGATGTTTCATAAAGAGGATGGAGGGTAAAAGGCATTTCCTTGCTCTGACGCTGTGCTTCCGGGGCAGAGGCCCAGCAGGGAAACAGTGCATTATGGGAATGATGGTCTTGCACCAAATAGGTGACCCCAGTAACTTAGACTTTTGTGTTGGCCGATAGCAATCAGAGATGAGAGACGCAGAGATTAAGCTCTAATGCTCCCTTTGAGGACAGTGAATTCTGGCCCTAGTGGGCAAAGATGTATTCTCCACTTTGCTTCAGTGGACCCTGCAGGCTGGACCTCAGACGAAGCACATGTCTATGTTGGTGAATCTGCTTTACACTTAGGCTCAGCACTCACTGCTCTGATCACCTCGGATCTCTCCAAAGACCTCCCATGTCTCCATTCTCGTGCACCCTTCCTCTCTCACTCCCTACACCGAGAAGATGTTAGCAGATTCCCTGGTTTAAAGCTTGTCTCTGAGACTTTCTGAGCTCAGCGACCTTGGGCAAATTACTTCACCTCTTTATGCATTGTCCTCCTTATCTGTAAAACGGGAATAATACTCTCACCCAACTCGCAGGGTTGTCACCAAGATCAGTGCTATCAGGGACCGGATGCACAGTACCTGGAATCCAATTTTCACTTTCCCTGGAGTCCAATGACAGACTAAAGAAAACCTGAGGGATTATCTCTCTCTACTTCTCCAAATATTTCTTAATATCCAGCCTTACTGGACTTTTTCAAATCCTTTCTGTCATAGAGGTCTTTTATTAGCTGGGAGTGATTGAGGACAGAAATATAACTTCTCCTTTTCTTATCTCTAGTATTTTGAATGTTGTCTCACACTGAGTATTTTTAAAATATTTGTTGAGATGTAAGTAGTTTATGTAATATCATTTCTTATGTCTTCTCCTAGACTTATTTGCTTTATTAGACAAGACAAAAGGTTTAAGTAAAAATGACTTTCAATTGTCCAGTTTCAGGTAGATGGTTAGGCACAGGAGAGGTGTTTATTTGGGGAAGATTGAGGTGACATTGGGTGGGCAAAACAATATTATTGATGAAGATCTTCCTAGAACTAATGAAATTGCATCATGGGTGGCTGGTTTTTACTTTCTCAACTAATAAAGTCAAATCTGTATCTGGTATTTGTTACAAATACATGATATGAAAACAGCATAGTTTGTTATCTTATTGAGGAATTTAAAATATAGCAGTCTCTAGTGTTTGGAAAAGAAGAGATGTGAGTGCTTGTCCTAAATTAAATATTATAAGTCAAAAACATGCATCCGTGAATCACAAATTGAAGCCAGTCATTTTTATTTTATGAAGATGTTGAATGAAATTTCCTCATATGCTTTCTATCTCAGAATAGATTCCAGTGGCTCTCCAATAGTTCTCCTATGGAACTGGGTGGTAAGAGCAGATGAGCTTACTGTGGTCTTGCTAAAAATGCTGTATTTTTCAACTTAAATTTGGAGAAAATAAAAGAAATTAGAAAGCAATTAGAGTAACAATCTGCTTTGCTTGATATTCTTTGGGGAAAGTAACATTTATTATTGAGTTTTTCATAGATTTCTGGAAATCTGAAGTCTGTTGCATAGTCTTGGAGTTTCAGCCTTTTCCTGAAAGTTCCATAAGAAGTTCAGTCAGAAGAGCTGGTATTAATTTACCTAATTCTCTAAGTCTCTCTAAAGACCACTAATAATCGTTGCATAGCTTTATCTTTTTAAAACAAGAAACTAGGCATTTACACACTAAGTCTATAACCAATCTATCAGAGTTATAAAGTAACTAGAAAGTGAATTTATTCTGGCAAAGCCCTTACAGTAAACTAACATACAAGTTATCTTCTCTATGTAATGGATGATGGTTTGGTAACTTCTAGTGGAAATGTACATAATTCTCTTCTAGATTTTCTTTTTATGAACCATGGTATTTTCTTTTTCTTATGGAAAAATTATATGTTCATGATTTCCATCAAGCATATCATGCTACTATGCATATACCTATATCCTCATTGATGGTGGTTTAATCACTAAGTCACATCTGACTCTTGTAACCCCATGGAGAGTGGCCTGCCAGGTTCCTCTGTCCATGGGATTCTCCAGACAAGAATACTGGAGCGGATTACCAGTTCCTTCTCCAGGGGATCTTCCCAACCCAGGAATTGAACTTGGGTCTCCAGCACTGCAGGCAGGAGCTACAAGGGAAGACTTATATCCTCATTATATTTCAATAATTAAAAAATAACATTATTCTTCACTTACAGAGAGCATACCAAAAGATACTGCAATCATGATGCACCTTTAAAAAGAAAAAAATCCCACTATTTTCCTTAAATTTGTTCAGTTATCCAATTTATAATACAATGAAAGTCTGTATAAGGTTATAGACATATGGATTATTATATTTGTTATAAACTGCATTCACATGGTAGTTTATCCTGGGTATCTGATTTTAGGGAGAAATTCTGGCTAGTCACGCTACCTTTTTTGGCTGATACTTTCTTATAAGCTTGGTCTTCGAAGAAACATCTGGATCTATCAATGGGTCTATCAACTGAGAAGTTGCTAGATCAAATCTTGTTGCTTTTTTGAGTGCCATCATTTTATCAGCTGCCCAATCGTCTATACTCCGTAGCTCAAAGTCACTCCCACGAGGTCCTTCTGATGTTCTAATTAGAATTCTTCAAACTTTGCCCATCTTCCAACTGTCTGAAGCAAACACAAACTCATTCTCATGAGAGATTTCCTACCAGCTACAAGCAACCACCACGCCCAGAAGGAAGGGGTGGCCAAAGTATGGGTCCTGATTGAGAAAGCTTTGTTAAGTTGAGCCAAAAGATACTTTGCATTTGAATTTTGGCTCCTTTAAAAAAAAATGTTCTAGACTATGTTTCTCCAATTTGCCTTGAGATAACTTGGCTTATGGAAGAGTTAGAAGAGAGGCTTATATGATCTTTGAAGATGATCACTTAGAAAGATAAAGGTGTGGGAGTAATAGTTGCAGGCAGAATAGATACCTGAAAATCAACAGGGCCCAGGTATAAGCATATCAACTGAGAACTAGTAAGTCAGATGAAGAAGAAGCTGGTTCTCCACTTGAGCATCCAGTCAAGAGGCAAGGTCAGAAATCAGAGATTTTTGTGACTTATGAAACCAAACATCAAACCATGTGTGCATTTACCATCGATGATCCATGCTTTCAATTTCTCCCCAGTCTATCTCTTCAGCCTTTTGTCTTCTTCCCAGTCCTCTCAGGGCTTTTCCTGAATGTGTGGACTTCCTTTCTGCTACTCACACCATTCCTCATCCCACTTGTGTTTCTCATAAGTTTGCTGAGTATAAGGGAGTTTTCACCATTTTGAAATGGTTGAGGGGGAGGGTGG
Source organism: Cervus canadensis (assembly GCF_019320065.1). NCBI lineage: Eukaryota > Metazoa > Chordata > Mammalia > Artiodactyla > Cervidae > Cervus > Cervus canadensis. The sequence goes on along the minus strand of NC_057401.1, from coordinate 52,568,310 downwards.
AGATAGGAAGTAGTTCCTTAGTATATTTATTTTCACAAATTAAAAGCTATATTTAAAGGTAACAAATGGTAACTTCATTTCCCTGATGGTTCAGTCGGTAAAGATTCTGCCTGCCAATTCAGGAGATGCGGGTTTGATCCCTGGGTCAGGAAGAAATCTGGAGAAGGAAATGACAACTCCCTCCAATATTCTTGCCTGGGAAATCTCATGGACAGAGGAGCCTGGCATGGGTTCTCAAAAAGCCGGACACAACTTACTGACCAAATAGCACAAACAAAAATTGGTAACTATGCTGGAGAGTTTTCTGCATAAGAAATGAATGTAATTTTCTAAATTTTCTTTATTGCACATACCGAAAAGGTAAAGGTACTAGTAAATATCTCAGAGTATTTCTCAAACACAGAATGCATATGAATCATCTGGAAATCTTATTAAATCGAAGATTCTGATTCAGTAGGTCTAGGCCGAAGCAAAGGCTCATCATTTCTAAAAAGCTCCCAAGGGATGCCCACACTGCTGGTCCTTGCTCCACATATCAATAGCTAGGTCTTAAGGGATTTCAAATAATTATTGATATTCATTCTATGCAATTGGAAACTGTCTATTTCTCAAATGTATGTCATAGGTGTGTATCTAAAATTTTTTTCAGTCTGGTACTGAAAAAAAAAAAAAGAAATTCCTAGGCTCTCTGCTTTGCTGTCTATATCTGAATGATTGCTAGACTTAATTCATGAAATGTTGAACAGACATTGCTCGGCCTCCAACACGAGACCGGCTAAATGACAGTTTCTGTGTCTTTAAATACTTGGAGAGGTTTTGTTTTCTTTTTCTCAAGGAAGAAGCTTCCCAGCATACCCTCCACCCCCACATTCACAGAGGACTAAAATAGAAATAAGTTTTAATTGGGACTTCCCTGGGGGCCAGTGGTTAGGACTCCATGCTTTCACTGCTGAGGGCATGGGTTCAATCCCTGGTCAGGGAACTAAGATCCCACAAGCCACGCTGTGTGACTCCCCCCCCCCCCCGCCAAAGTTAAATTAAGTTAAATTAAGCCTGCATAACTTTGATTTGTTCATAGCAGAGATTTATAGAATGCTGGGGCATGTAAGAATTCTCATCACTGAGTGATCTTCTCAAAGAGAATGGACTCATGTCATCCCTGCCCCTGGACGAACCACTGATTCAGAGTATTGTTGCCGTTTCACTAAGTTGCGTCCGACTCTTTGCGACCCCATGGACTGTAGCCTGCCAGGCTCCTCTGTCCATGGGATTTTCCAGGCAAGAATACTGGAGTGGGGAGCCATTTCCTTCTCCAGGGGATCTTCTGGACCTCAGGATCAAACTGGAGTCTCCTGCATTGTCAGGCGGATTCTTTACCATTGAGTCACCTTTGAAGCATACCTACCAAATTTAGAAGGCTGAACTGCTGATGCTCACAGGTCATGATTGCTCCATGTAATCACAGACAGATCACACCATCACCTTCCATTATGTGCACAGCCCCTGCCTGATTCCCATCCTCTGAATTCCTCTTCTTCCTGCCTCTGGGAAGACTTTACTTGCACATGAAGATTCATCTTTGCTTTCAAGACAGAGGACCATTTCTTGACCTCAGTCCCGTCAGGGGACTTAGGAAGCCTTAGCCCAACATTGAGGCAAATGATGGCAGTGCGACCCAGGCTGTGGGACCCAATCTACCCGTGGACCTACTCAGGATAAGAGGATCAGCCTTCGTGAGCTGTCCTGCTGCCTGCAGGATTTCTGAATTTTGCCTTTTACCTGGATCCCATGACTCTCTGCTGGCTCATATGGAAAAGAATCTGCCTGCAGCCCAGGAGATCCAGGTTTGATTCCTGGATTGGAAAGATCCCCTGAAGGAGGAAATGGCAACCGGCTCCAGTATTCTTGCCTGGAGAATTTCGTGGACAGAGGAGCCTGGAGGGCTACAGTCCATGAGGTTGTTAAGAGTCAGACATGACTGAGCGACTAACACTTTCACTTTCCTGACCCTCTTACCTGTACAGATAATCCTGATATTGTTATTCCATTTTATACATCCTAACCCTGACTATTTGCCTAGACTGGTAAACATTTACCAAATTCTCTGAATTCTGAGTTTTTCTCAATTTTACCCCTGAACTGGCAGGAATTGGAACATTCACCACATTAAGGGGCATACCTATTTCTGGGTCCACCTCCTCTGGTCTAATTTTTCCACCACAATGACTCTGACTTTGCCTGACAATGTCCTGAGATGAAACCTGGGCACCAAGAGGGGTGGATGCTCCTGATGGTTCTGAGTGTTTGGTGGTGGTCATCCAATAGAAGAACCATGTGATCAAATTTTGAGACAAAGGTGTTACAGAAAGTTTAGGGGAAGAGTCTTTTTGCCTAATCTCTGGACAGGAACTCAGACTCTATGAACCACTCATATTCCATTACCATGAAGAATAAAGCTTACTGTCTTCCTTTACCATTTTATCTCTAGAAATGATTACAGAGTACTTATTGATTACCTACTATGCCAACTCTCAGTTAGTTAGGGAAAAGCATTCTTTAGTGAAATAAATGTTTACCCTTGGTACTATCACTGGGAATTGACAACTTATTTATTTTTTTAAAATAGGCACAGGGCTTCCCTGGCAGTTCAGATGGTAAAGAATCTGCCTGCAACGCAGGAGACACACGCTTGATTCCCACGTTGGGAAGATCCCCTGGAGAAGGGAATGGCAACTCATTGCAGTATTCTTGCCTGGAGAATTCCATGGACAGAGGAGCCTGGTGTGCTATAGTCCATGGGATCGCAAAGAGTTGGACATGACTGAGTGACTAATACTACTACATAGATACTTTTTAGTTCCTTTTTAGATTTTTTTAAGGATATTCTTTGTGAGACAAGGAGATTTGAAACTAATCAGGAGATATATATATGTAATAAATTTATAGGTATGCATACACACATACACATACATTAAAAATGTCTCTAACTTAGTGTTTTCTTCTTCAGCCTATGTAACACCTGGACTTGTTTACTTAAGTGTTTGCTTCAAATTTATTCACTGGTTTATTTCTATTGAGTCACATTTATTTAAATAGGAACATTTATTTCACCACCAAAATGGAAAACCACTGTCATTTGGCATGAATAGGAGATACCTGAAGGCTTGAATGCTAGCCAGATGGCGTGGGCTGCCACAGCCTCTCGATGGGAGGTACCCTGACTCCAGCGAGGAGATTAGTCAGTGCGAGGGTGGAGATAAAGACCTGGTAGATCAAACTGAGACTTTAACCTGGCTTTCGTGAGGACTGAAGAAGGCTGAAAAGGAAACCACTGTGTGTTTTTATTTATTTATGTTGGTTCCTGGAACCACCTAACATCATCTTGCCAGTCCCCAGGAGAGACATCACATTGCATGGAAATCAATGATCCAGCTGTGCCCGTGCTCGACAGAAACCATCTTCCTGCAGCTCTGAACATAGTTCCTATTGCACCTAAGCTGTTAACACTGTCAGCTGAAAAGAGAAAGGTGAATCTGATCAAATACAGTCCTCTTTTAAATAGTATTGAAGAGCTCCTTTAACTGACTCTGTCACTAGCTTATTGCCACTTCATATGTATTAATAAATAATAGTTAAGAAAAGGAAATCATTTGCTACGTCTCTACACTGCCTCTGCCCTTGAGGGGTTTCCCCCTAGGGTTTGCTTGGAGCTGCCCCTAACCTACCCTTCATATAATTTTTTCCTTCAGCTTCCGGGTGCTAAGTTCTCCACTTTTTCTCATCTCTCTTCTTCGGTTTCTCTCCATACTCCTCCACCTGCGGTGTAAGGCTGAAAATTAAGGCTTACCAGTATGTGTTGCCTTGACAACTAGCGGAAATCGGGAAGGGCTTGGGGCTTTCTTGATGGCTCACTTGGTAAAGAATCTGCCTGCAATGCAGGAGACTTGGTTTGATCCCTGGGATGGGAAGATCCCCAGGAGAGGAAAATGGCACCCCACTCCAGTATTCTTGTCTGCATAATTCCATGGACAGAGGAACCAGGCAGGCTACAGTCCATAGCATCGCAAAGGAGTAGCACACAGCTAAACAACAGCCACACTTCATGTTTTAGCATTTCAAAGTCCTTACAAAATGCTACATCCTCAGGTCAAAAGAAAAGTTTTATTTCTCTTGTTCATTGGTACCATGGTAATAGATGGTGTAGTTTTTTTTTAAGAGTTATTTATTTATTTTTGGCCGCCCTAGGTGTTTGTTGCAGTGAGTGGGCTTTCTCTAGTTGTGTCAAGTGGGGGCTACCCTCTGTTGCGGTGAGTGGGCTTCTCATTGCGATGGCCTCTGTCATTACAGAGCACAGGCCCCAGAGCTCGAGGGCTTCAATAGTTGTGGCTTGTGGGCTCCAGAGCTTGGGCTCAGCTGTTGTGGAGCATGGCGGGCTTAGCTGCTCCACGGCAGGTGGGATCATCCCCAACCAAGGATCCAACCCTTGTCCCCTGCGTTTGCAGGCAGATTCCCAACTACTAGACCACCAGGGATGCCCAGCATAGTTTGTTAATAACAGACTCAGAGGTTTCATCTCCCATGACTTGATATCTAGTTCTGACTCTAACTGAGGATAATGCTGGCTGGATGACTTACCCTCAGCCACATCTGTAAAATGGGTACCTATGCTTTGGGGTTCTTGTGGGGATGGATGGGGTTAATAATGTCAGGCCCTTGGAAAATTTTATACTATATAGAAATCTCAATCTCAAATGCATGCTTGACAGCATCCATATGTTCTTACACCGCTATTTTCTAATATCCTGACTTTCTGTGGATTTATGGCTAGTGTCTTAGTTTAAATCTGCCTTAAAGCCTTACTTGTTCTTGATTGAATTGCCATTTTATTTGACAGTAATTTTTTCTCTGATCTGAATTATTGCAAGGGGGAAGCAATGAGCACAGGGCATAATAAACATGCTTGGTGCGTACTCAGCAAGCAGCTGGCTAAATAAATGCAACGTTAGGCATACTTTATGACTTAATGATCTGGATTTTTTCCACACACATGCCTAACTTACTTCTGTATTCATATTTGTGTTCAAGATGGCTAGATTTCTCCAAAGCCTGACTTCTAGAATAAAGGAGATGCTGTTCGACTGTTGTCTTGACGCATTGTGCTTTGGTCACTGTAAGTTAAATTCACTATTTTCATCAGAGAAAAATCATGATTTAAAACAAAAGTTATTCTTCATGTTGGAAATCAGGCTGGAGCTTCATGCCTTGTTGGCTAAATAGACCACTAGAAGTATAATATGGTTTGAGAAGGGCTATTACTTATAGATAGTGGGTTCAAATGAAGGTGTGGTTGACATACCATATTTATTAGAGATAGAAAGAGGGAAAAAGAAATTAAACCTAAACGTTGCAGATTTAGACACAGTTTTCTGGTTATTTTGAGTTTAGACATGGACAAGTTACAATTGGTAGAAAGCGTGTCTGTGTATATATGTTTGCATGTGCATGTAGGTGCCTCTAAGCAGGTGGAAAGTGAACACACTGAAGAAATAGATAATAATCACAGAACACCAGTGATCATTTCAAAGCACTATTGATACTCATGCGTTATAGGAAGAGTGACATCACTGCCATAACTCTCCTGAGATTGCAGAATCTAAGAATTATTGCTGCATTAAGGGCAATTTCTAGAAGAACTAGTTCTTTTTTTTTTTTTTTTCTGTCAGACCAGAGCAGAACTGAGAATGGAAAAAAGATTGGACCTCATAAAGTTGTTTTTATTATACATTTTCTAGCCTTTGAGAAATGTTTATTTGTTATCTGTGTCACTCATAAGTTAGGGAAACATCCTTCATGAGTAGATATTTGGAGTTAAAATCATAAACAGTTAAGAACTGAAGCTCTTGGGTAAGCACAGCCATACACATTTAGAACAATACAAATGCGCTTTTGTTTTAAAGAAATAGAACTTTTTTAACCAATGAAATATTTTAAGTGTTTTTTATGAAGACCCAAAAGTTCAGTCTGTGGACACATAAGTGCTGTGACCTTCCTCTTACCTTACCTTATGGAAGCTCATGAGATGCAAACCCAAAAATAAGCCAACGAAAACCATGAGCAGAAATCAAAGAAAATTCTTGTTATGAAGCTTATTAGGCATTGCTCGCCAGAAGTTCTCAGTCTCTTGCTTAGATAGTAGCCTGCATATAAGGTAGTGGATGAGAAAAATGACAGATTACATAATAATGGTTGTCTATAGAGAAAGGAGACAGAGAAACTGTAAAAGTTGGGCAGAAGTACCACAGTCTGAGTCCATCAAGCCTGGGGCAAGTGATGCCGTAGGTCAGAGGGACTCTTTCTTTTTTTTAATTGTTGCTGTTCTATTTTCTCATATCTTCTCTAAACAATTGAAATATGGTTGATTTATAGTGTTTCAGGTGAATAGCAAAATGATTCAGTTATACTATATATATATGTAATTCCTTTTTGAAAATCTATTTTTATATACAGTATTGTGTATCTGTTAATCTCATACTTCCTTATTTATACCCCCCTTTCCCCTTAGGTAACTGTAATTTTACTGTGTCTGTGAGTCTATTTCTGTTTTGTAAAATAAGTTCATTCATATCATTCTTTTTTAGATTTCACATACAAGTGATATGTGATAGTTTTCTTTGTCTGACTTGCTTCACTTAGAATGATAATCTCTAGGTCCATCAATGTTGCTGAAAGTGGCATTATTTCATTCTTTTTAATGGGTGAGTAGTATCCTATTGTATATAGATACCATAACTTCTTTATCCATTCATCTGTCAGTGGACATTTAGGTTGTTTCCATGTCTTGGTTATTGTAATTAGTGCTGCTATGAACATAGAGGTGCATGTATCTTTTTGAATTTGAAAAACTCCTTTTTTTTTCTTGTTTAAAATATGTTTAGTTCTCATCACACACACAAAAGTTCTGTAACTATATGTGGTGACGGATGTTAACTAGACATTGTGGTAATTTTTCACAATATATAAAATATCAAATAATTATGCTATACACCTGAAATGTATATAATGTTTTGTCTATTATACCTCGATAAAAAATAAAAGTTTGTACAAATTATATTCTACTGAAGTGATAAGGGCAGAAGAATTGAAAATTAATTTTAGGAATCTCTGCCAACATTTCTCAAGAACCCTTGAAGTGCACACAAAAAGATCTGATGTGTATGGAGGTGACCAAGGGCTTCCCTGCTGGCTCAGCTGTAAAGATGTTAGCTTTGTATCCCCCCGATTTAGCCTTGGGTAATAAAATTCTCAGGCTAATTCAGGGATCTTTTATCAGCTTTGAGATGACTTTGTGGCACTAAGCTTCATGCCAAATTAGTTGAATTACACAGGTTGAAGGGAGGAGAGGAAAGCAAAACATTTCATTCCCTTGGTGTGAACTCTCAGGGGTCCCTGAGGATGCTCATCACCTCCACGATGGTGGTCATCGCAGAGTCCCACTGCCTGGCGCTTGCAGTGCCATCCCCAGGGGGGCCCTTGTTCGCCACTGGTATACTCACCTGGCTTCTCTTTGGACCTCTCTCAGCCTTGAATCGTCACATCCACACCAGCCTTGCAGTTCTGAGGATTTCAAAGACTCCACCATCACTCTGCTAAGCAGCCAATTAATTGCTTGAGCCACTGGCTCAAGGTCCCCATTGCAATGTTACTTTTTCCAGCTGAGACATGATTTCAGTGACCCCCACTTCTGCAGAAAACCCCCCACCCCCCACTTCTGCTGCTGCCCCCCAGGCTTTCTGCTGAAGCCTGCCGGACGCTTACTTTGCTCCGTCTTACATACAGCTCTGAGTTGTTTATCTGCCGCCAGGTTTTCTTGCTGACGGGTCCTCTTTTCTTATTATTACTCTGTGGCTTCTAGCCGAAGTAAATTGCTCCCTGGAGGAGCGGACTCCTCTGGGGCTCCTCCCAGGTGTCCTAGCTAGAGGATTTCTCGCTCTGGAGACACAGCCCAGAGTTCTGCAGAGAACTGCTCTAGGAGCACTCTGGAGTTGGCTTTCATAGCCCTGCACCTTAATTAAGCCGGAGGGTGGGGCAGACGAGTGACTGTGGATTCCAGTGGGGCAGAGGGGAGGCCATAGGACTTTTCCTTTCTTGATTGAGAAGCCCTGTCCCTGGGGAACCTTGGGTTGACACTGTACAGGCTGATACATAGCACAGTGCTCTGTGATGACCTAGATGGGTGGGATGGAAGGTGGGTGGGAGGGAGGCCTAACAGGGAAGGGTTTTTTGTATATAGCTGATTCACTTCATTGTATAGCAGAAACTAACATTGTAAACAAGTTATACTCCAATTAAAAAAAAAATCAGGTTTATTTTACACTTAACAATATGTCTTGGGATGATGCCATATCAAGTCGTCTCGCACGCTCAGGGAACCCCTGGGATAACTGATTTCATCACTCTCCTCCTGATGAGCTGGCAAACTTCTTGATCACAGACACCTCAGGGCACAAGTCCTTGTACTCATGCCCTTTCATCCAGGTGTGAATCAATGTTTCACAGAAATTTTCAGTAGGCACAACTCTAAGGAAGATGAAGGAAGGAAGATACTGTAGTTTCTGTAGCAGAAAGACTACAGAACCAGGAATCAGGAGACTTGAGTTCAAGCCTCAGCTCCAGTCCTTGTGAGAGTTAGACCAAACAGCCTTTCTGAGGCTCAGTCACCTCACTAGTAGAGTGAACATAAGCCCCCTGACTTGCCTTGCTCATAAGGTTTCCATGAGCATCAGACTTCTGGGCACTCTCCCCCTCTTTCCTGTCCTCCCTTTCTTCCATTCTTTCTCCCAGTGTTCTTTCTACTATACCACAACTTTTGGAAAATTCACTCATTCACATTTCCAAAGGAATTTCCCCCACATCTTGGGGACCCTTTTTCTCTGAAGCCCTTACCAATTTCAGGACTCCCACAGGGACTAGACTGCCTTGAGAGTGGTCCAAAACAGAAAGCTGGGAATGGTGGAAGGTGTGGGTTTGTATAGAAAACCTTTCTGTAGGCAACATCCTCTGTCTCAGAAATCCTAACCTTATGATGAAAGATTCCTAACAGATGCTCTTGCACTTAAGGAAATGTATTTACATTTCAAGGGAAAGCAGTGGAATTTCATCTAGAAACCTCAATTCCATAGAGAAATCAACACAGGGCATAATGTCTCTGAGCTGGCGCACCGCGGAGACAGGACTTGGGAAAGACTTACGGCATTTCTAAATCAGGGTGGCCAAAATCCACTGGCCGCTGCTGGCCAAAACCCAGGCCCTCTCCCTTGCACTTATATCAATACTAGATGGAAGAGAGTTTCCTCAACAATAGGTTCAATGGGACCATGTTTGCCTCTGGGCAGAACCCTCAGTCTAGGGGTCATTGCTTTTAGGAGTGGGGCATTCATCCCATTTTACTGATTTATTCCATAATTAACCTCTTAAGGATTCAATTTAACAGTAACAGAAATTATTATGGAACTGGAAATCCTAGAAATTATTATGAAACTAATGATAGGTACTATGTTAGCTGCCATAGTTATATACATGAGTAAGATAGAGTTTTTTCCATGAAACAATTTATTGTCCAGTGGAAGAGAAAGACAGATAGTGGGGCAAGTTTAAAATAAATAAAAATGGTTCTTTCTTATAAAATGATTGGGTTTATTATTCCAGAACAATCTATTCAATACTTACAAATAAAGGGTTAATATACTTCTAATAGACTTGGCAATACTTACCCACTGTCTATTCCTTGAGTTTTCAAGCTCTAGGAAGAGGATTTTTCTCTTACTGAAAATTACTATATTTTATTTATTTTTTAAGAAAAAAAATTATTGGCATACAGTTGATTTACAATATTGTGTTAGCTTCAAGTATACAGCAAAATGAATCAGATATACATATACATATATGTATAGGAAGAGGAATTTATTGAACCTATTTGCCCAACAACTAACATTAATTAAGTACCTATTCATTTCCAAATTCATTCAGCATCACTATAGTAATCACCAGGCACCAGAGATACAAATCCTTGTTCTTAAAGACATTCTAGCAGGAAGGTGCAGATTGTAGCATCAGAAACTCATTTTGCATCGTTGTCTGCCTGGTATAGTTTACCGAGTCAATGACAATAGAGCTTCAAAGTTGCAAAATATTTTTCTTGCAGAGAAATTTTGCTTACAATGATATTTGTTTTATTTGGTGTTTGGCCCCAGCTATGATGATAAGTCTGTTGGGTCACTCAGCCCTGAAACAGTGAAGGCATCTTGTTGCTGTGTTTTTCTTTTAATGTTTGTAGAGAATTTTCTGAAAGCTTCCTTCTGTCTGCAATATGGTACATGGAGAAGGTAGACAGCTACAGAGTGACTAAAACAGAGGCAGGAGTGATTTCTGTAAGTACAAATGTAGGAACAGGGATCTTGGTTATTGTAAAGAGGACTCTTATTTGCTTAAGAAGGACCTGGTTTTCTTAAAATTGCCACTCCTGTGAGGATATTAAGTTGACTTTGGCCAGGAACTACAAATTACAGAGTTAGTTCAATTGTCACAATTTTCGTTCATTGACATTATTAACATTGTAGTGCGCAAAAGGTTGTCCTTGTTAGTATGGTGGTGAGTATCCCAGCCTGTCACTCAAGACTGAGGTTTGATTCCCCAGTGGGGAGAGAACATGCCCTTTTTGGGTTTACCTGTTGGCTCAGTGGTAAAGAATCTGCCTGCTAATGCAAGGGATGCAGGTTCAATCTCCGGGTCAGGAAGATCCCCTGGAGAAGGAAATGACAACTTGCTCCAGTATTCTTGCCTGAAAAACTGCATGGACAGAGGAGCCTGGCTGGCTACAGTCCATGGGTTTGGGAAGAGTTGAACACAACTTAGCAACTAAACAGCAACAATATATAAAAGAAACTTTAGATGAAATTTTAAAAAGAGAAGGAAAAATTGATGTTAAATGACTTGTACAATTCATAACCATGTTGAAGGAATTGACTGGACTAGGTAAGCAAAAATATAGACTCAGTGTTGCAACCTTTGGTGAAGTACATAGCATCAGATAAACTAACCTTAATATAATGAGGAAGTAGAATAAAGAAAAGATTATGTTCTTGGTGGTCAAAACAAGTCACAGAAGGACTAGGAATATCCCAAGACCACCTAAATTCTAGAGCATCTCCAAAGTCCTAGCCCTTCAAAAGATTGAGTGACTATTTGAGCAGTGCTCTAGATAAAAATGGAATTTCTATTGTCACAATTCATGTAAATGGTGTTGAGTGTGGGTGGCAAACAAGTTGGAATCAGACCTGCTTGATATGCTTCAGGCAATGATGTCAGCAGTAGCGTGTTAAATAAATAAATTAGAGATTCACTTCATGCCAAGGAACACAACCAGAAACACAACAATCTCTTTCCATTTGTTTTTCACAACCAGGTTTGTGTAACTACAGGGCAAAACCCAGAGGAAGTCCACTGGCAAATCTGGAGACTAGTGAACAGCTTAGAATATAGCAGATAAATGACTTGAGTGCTGAGAAAAATTCTAGCTCATTTCTCCAACTACTGAGAAGTAGATGAGGTCGCTGAAGAGTGTAGGGATAGGCTGTAAAAAGCTTGACTCTCCACAAGGATCTGGTTCTCTAGTGACTTCTACCCTCCAGATTGGAAAAATTCTCTGGGACGTTTGCACTCACTGTGTGCTATTTAACATTGTGTTCTTTTAATTCTTATTATTGAAAATAACATCTTCCATATATATGTATATTTTAAACTTTTGTTTTGGGGTGTAGATGGCAAGCTAGTAAAGAATCCACCTGCAATGTAGGAGATTTGATTTGGTTTGATTCCTGGGTTGGGAAGACCCTGGGAGAAGGGATAAGCTACCCACTCCAGTATTCTTGGGCTTCCCTAATGGCTCAGGTGATAAAAAAAAATCTGCCTGTAATTTGAGAGACCTGGGTTCAATCCGTGGGTTGGGAAGATCCCCCAGAAGAGTGCATGGCAACCCACTCCAGTATTCTTGCCTGGAGAATCCCCATGGATAGAGGAGCCTGGAGGGCTACAGTCTGTTGGGTGGCAAAGAGTCAGACTTGACTGAGTGACTAAGCACAGCACAGCATAGCCGATTAACAATGTTGTGATAGCTTCAGGTGAGCAGAGAAGGGACTCAGCCATACATAGACATATACATGTATCCCTCATCCCCCAGACTCGCCTCCCATCCAGGCTGCACATAACATGGAGCAGAGTCCCATGTGCTATATGGTAGGTCCCTATTGGTTATCCATTTTAATTATAACAACTGCCATTTATTGAAGTCCTCTTATATACCAGGCCAGAGAAGGCAATGACACCCCACTCCAGTACTCTTGCCTGGAAAATCCCATGGACGGAGGAGCCTATTGGGCTGCAGTCCGTGGGGTTAATAAGAGTCGGGCACAACTGAGTGACTTCACTTTCACTTTTCACTTTCAAGCATTGGAGAAGGAAATGGCAACCCACTCCAGTGTTCTTGCCTGGAGAATCCCAGGGAAGGGGGAGCCTGACGGGCTGCCATCTATGGGGTCACACAGAGTCAGACACGACTGAAGCGACTTAGCAGCAGCAGCAGTATATACCAGGCATTCATTTAGAGGCTTCAAGTATTCTTGTTCCATCACCACTGTGGCATCATTTTAAACATTTTTCAGTTTCAAAGATGATTTGTGAACAGATTCAGAAATGGATTAAAGAGGGACAATGCAATAGTAAATTGGAAAATAGGTGCTCAAATACTTGTACAAAAGTTTCCTTGGAGCATTATTCACAATAGCCCAAAGGTAGAAACAGCCCAATACTGATCTGTGGATAGTCTATAAACTGTGGCTTATACAATCAATGGAAAATTATTGAGCCATAACAGGATGAAGTACTGACACGTGCCACAATGTGGATGAACTTTGTAAACATGTTGCCCAGAGAAAAAGCCCAAGACAAAATGTTTCACATATTGTACTGTTGACTTAAAAAAAGCACAATGTGAGAGTTGCGAGTTCAGTTTTATTTGGGGGCAAATTGAGGACTGCAGCCTGGGACAGAGAATTTCAGATAGCTCTGAGAAACTGCTCCAAAGATGTAGGGGGACAGGTCAATATATATGTGATTTTGTTGAAGGGGGAATACATGCAGTCAAGCTCATATATATATATATATATATATATATATATATATATATATATATATATTTTTTTTTTTTTTTTAAAGGTTTCTGCTAGTCATGAGAAGCAGTCATCACCATGGAGGATTTTAGTGCTTTTCTAGATATGAGGAGATACAAGAATTAAGCTCATAAAATCAGCTCCCAAGCTTGCCTGGTAGCTCAGATGGTAAAGCGTCTGCCTGCAATGCAGGAGACCTGGGTTTTATCCCTGGGTCGGGAAAGTCCCCTGGAGAAGGAAATGACAACCCACTCCAGTACACTTGCCTGGAAAAGTCCATGGATGGAGGAGCCTGATAGGCTACAGTCCATGGGATCGCAAAGAGCTGGACATGACTGAGCAACTTCACTGGTTCACTGGAAAATATCTAACTGTCTGAAGACTTGTTCTGCCAGTCCCTGATGCCACTACCCTGAGCACAGAGAGCCTCGTTTCTGCTCTCCACCCCGAACTCCTTTCAGGGGGTGGTGAAGGTCAGCAGCTGCAGCAGCCCATGATTTAATCCTTGTAGAGGCTGGATGGCAGGTGCCAATTTGTAGTTGACAGCACGACTCCCTTTGCATGAAGTATCCAGAAGATAAATCTAGAGGAACAAGAAGTCGATGGAGGGGGTTACCTGGAGCTTCTGGGAGTGGAGACTGACTGCTCATGCAAATGGAGTTTTCTTTGGTGGTGATGACAGTCTTTCAGAAATAGAGGTGATGGTTGTACAACGTGTGAACACATAAAATGCCACCCGATTGTACACATCAAATAGTTCATTCTGTGTTAAGTGGATTTCATCTCAATGAATGACTTAGGGTGAAACAGATCACCAGCCCAGGCTGGATGCATGAGACAAGTGCTCGGGCCTGGTGCACTGGGAAGACCCAGAGGAATCGGGTGGAGAGGGAGGTGGGAGGGGGGATCGGGATGGGGAATACGTGTAAATCCATGGCTGATTCATGTCAATGTATGACAAAACCCACTACAATATTGTAAAGTTATTAGCCTCCAACTAATAAAAATAAATGAAAAAAAAAATAAAAAGATTAAACCTAGAATAAAACCAAAGGACCCTAATTTTCTATACCTCTTATGGTCACACCTTTTCCTTCCCAACTGTAACCCTTCTGATAGGCCCAATGGAAACCAGCAAAACTGCTGAATTTGTCTAACTTACTTGAGATCTTGGCTCAAAGGTCATCTTATCAGAAAGGACTTTCTGGCCCATTTATAACAGGGCCTTCATCATTTGGCCCCCTCATCCGTTGTTTGTCTTTATAGCACTTTTCACCCACAGGCATATGTATTTATTTGTTAATCTCCTGCCTCTCCTTCCAATTGAATATTAATCTACAAGAGCAAGAATTTTTATTATTTTTATTCACTGTTGTATATAAAAAGAATACCTGTCACAGTACAGGTGCTCCATACATATTTGGTGAAGGAGTGCATGAATGAACATCAGTACTGGGTCCTGATTTTCTTCAATATTCATCATCACAGGCAAACATTCTTGGGTGAAAGATAGGTGTCACTTACTTTTTACTTCCAAGATCTAGGATGACATCCAGAACAAAATGATGCTCCTTGAGTAGCTTTGGAACTAAACTAAGGTCAATATAGTTGGCAAGGTAGTTGAGAGGTAGATAGTAAACAAAAAGTTAAATGACAATGCAAAAGAATAACGTGTTGTTAGAGCAAAGGAAAGAATCATCTGGGAGGCATTAGATTTCATTTCTAATTCTGGCTCTTTTCTTCCTCTCAAGAGAGGATTTTAATCTCCTGGGCCTCAATTTTCTCATCAGTGAATTTAGGACCAGATGGCCTCTCTGACCCATTCTAAACTATAATTATTATGCACATGTGCGTGGCAAAGGAAAAGAGTCCTATGCATTTAAATAAATGGAAAATCACCCGAGATAGGAAAGTTATCAGGTCAGTCACTCTCCCTCCGCCAGCACCCCACCCCGCCCCCCCATCATGGGATAAGTTTAAAGAAGAAAATTTCCTTCAAATGTGAAATTTTGTTGCTTATATATATAATTTTGTGAAATGTGAGTGGGAATGAGTTCTAAGTTATATTCTAGGCCTTTTGAGACAACAATCCTTATTTGGAAAATGATACATTCATGAAGTTTGGCTTATTCATGATGTCAACTTCTCAGGGAAATTTATCACTGTACCAGAAAAATGAAATTCTTAAAGGTTGATAGGATCTTCAGTGGATCTTTAAGGCTACCCACCAGAGAAAGCTCTGATTGCGATGATTTCTCCAACTGAAGTTCTAAAGTTCCCCAGACATTTTTCTTGTTTATAATAATATATCCACAAACTCTAGATAAACACAAACATGGAATTGAAGTCCAAGCAAAAATGCTCTTCTCTGCCTGGGATGGTTGAAATGGAACAAGGACAGCAATATCAGACAAGCAAAAATCAGGGTGCAGCTGGCTCTTTGAATAGAGTTGGCTTGAAGACCCTTAACATGTTTGCTGGGATCTTTGAAATTTGACAGGAGGGACCTGGCAAGTGAGAGTCTGTCTTATTTGCAGTTTTAGTGCCAGAATAGAGAAGGAAATTACAACAGACCAAAAACAAAATATTACAATCTAACAAAGGAAAATCCTCAAGTGGGCGAGCACTATAGAATCATTTATAAAAGGTGGGTTAAAAATCCATCTAATGATTTTCCCCTCAGAGCACTATGAAAAAGGAATAATCTTGCTAAACTAGAGTAATTTAAATTCAATTTAGCAAACAGTTATTGAGTACCTATTCTGGGACACATACTGTTTTGCAGTGAAAACAAAAACAAGGTTGAATTTTTTTTAACAATCTAAAGGTTATTGTATAAATGTGACCCAATATATGACTAATTTCTTGCTTTTAGTTCTTTTTCCCTTTTGGGAACATTTCTGCATTAATTTCAGGTAGAATATAATTTTCTTTCTTTTTCCTCTATTCCTTGAAATACGCCTGATTATTTTTCACCATACTTGTTCTTTTATTTTGTTTCCTCCTATTTATGCCCAACTCTTTGCAAGCCTATGACTGTAGCCCACCAGACTCCTCTGTCCGTGGGATTCTCCAGGCAAGAATACTGGAGTGGGCTGCCATGCCCTCCTCCAGGGTCATACTACTTATAATGACATATATTTAGGTACATACCGGGTGGCTCAGATGGTGAAGAATCTGCCTGCAATGCAGGAGACCTGGGTTCAGTCCCTGAGTCAGGAAGATACCCTGGAGAGAGAATGGCTTATATATGTATTTAACTTTTCCCCTTTTTCCCTAAAACTAGAGTTTCCTTCCTTCTCTCTGCCCTATTTCCTGCCTATATGGACTCTGGCTGAATATACTTGACATGGTTCTTTGATGAAATAAACAGAATGAGAGTAAGAACTGGGTTATAATGCTTCTAAGTATCGTTCCATCATACAAATTAGTTAAATTCTCTAGGCCTCAATTTTCTTTTCTGTAAAATATGCAGGCAGTAAAATATGGAAAAGTAATCTCTTCAATTCATCCCTGGAAACCTTGAGTTGTAATTCATAGATGTCAGGAAGAATGATGGCAATATGGCCCAGGTGGCTACTGTGTGGCAGGCTATTAAGCTGACCCTATATTAGCATACGCTAAATGTTTATTTAAGTTGCACAGACATGCAAGATGTAGCTGAAGAATGGTAATAGATGTCTTAGATTAACGATCAATCTGAGATAGTCTAAGATAAAATATTCAACTAGGAAGTATTTTGCATATTACCAAGAAATGACGATGATAAAGACATGAGCTTGCCAGGTTGCATACACCCTAACAATAGACTGACAAATGGGACAAATCCAGAATGCTTCACTAAATCTTTTGGGAGATTGACAGAGAGGATGTCTGCTACTAGAGACTGAATTGGAGACCAAGCAACACACATAAGGACAGAGAATTTGGGGTGTGCTCCTGGGGAACATGTATAGGAAAGTTCAGAATGAGAGTTCTCTGCTAATTTTGTGATACTGTAAACCGTCTGAGAATATTATTTGGGAGTATTTTTAAATTGAAAGTAGGGTCAAATGAAAGGGATAGCATATATGGCAAAATCTGGTTTAGTGAAGTGCTCATGATTATACTAGAATAGATTAAAGCATTCATGATCTGAAATAACAGTAGTTCCATTCCTAATTGTTCTCTTGACCTGGGTGAGGCCCCACACGCTCTCTGTCACTCCTGATTTCCTTTCTTTTCTGCAAACGTTCATGAAACACCTACTGTGTATAAAAAGCTACATACTAGAAAGTGTGTCAAGTTTATCATCCACAAGAGTCATCTTAAAAGCGGATGGTTCTCAACTATCTTGGATTTTAATCTGAATTTGTTTAAAAATAGTCTTAAGATGTTACATTTTATTTTTCAATATTTACCAAATAAAAATAATTGAATGAACTAATATTTCCTCTGAGTTCACAAAGTAGCCTGGTGTTTTTGCTCCTTCTTCCAAATATGGTCGACAGGGCCACAGCATCAGCGCCTCCTGGGAGCCTGTGAGAAATGGATCCGAATCTCCAGGGGTGGGCCCAGCAGTCTGTGTTTTAACAAGTTTTCCAGGTATTCTGAGAAGCCCTGCTTCAAGTGAAACTATGAAACTATGAGATCATGTACTAATGATTTGCTCTAATTAGTAGTTTTAAATTTCAATAATGAGAAGAACAAGTTCAGTGTAGATGGCAGAGTAGACAAAAAAGATGAAACCGTTATTTTTCGTGAAATTGAAAATATTGCCAATTGATGATCTTTCATGTATGGAAAGAGTTATGTGTACATGCGTGCTAAGTCACTTCAGTCTTGTCTGACTCTTTGAGACCCCATGGACTATAGCCTGCCAGGCTCCTCTGTCCATGGGATTCTCCAGGCAATAATATACTGGAGTGAGTTGCCCTGCCCGCCTCCAGGGGCTCTTCTCAAACCTGCGTCTCTTATGTCTCTTGCATTGGTGGGTAGGTTCTTACTGCTAGGGCCACCACTAGTGTTTTTACCACTAGAAGCCTGGAAAGACTTACAACAAGTGGAATATGAAGAGTTGGGGAGAAACTTTGGGAATGATATTTAATAATTTTTTCATTTCAAAAGGCTTTAGATTGAGTTTCCATGTTGAAATTATCTGTATCATTTAATTTGAATAGATTGTTTCATAGATGCAATAATCGAATAGGACAGATTTTCTTTTTTAATAGAATTGAAACCTAGAACACACGGAGAAAAATTAACTTACATTTTAAGTTGTTCAAACTAGAGCTTTAATAATTATCTATGAAAGAAATGTGTTTCTGTTTGCTTTTTTTTTTTTAAATTTCAAATCCATTCTGGGCTGTTACTTCTATAAAATACAATTAAGCAAACTAATCAGATCATGAACTCCTTACTGCCTAATTCTATTGGCAATAGATCAGTATTACTTATACATTCATTCATTCAAGAAGATTTAAGTGTTTGCACACTGCTAGGTGTGGTTTCTCCACCCTTGGGACCCAGACCTATTATCTTACTCTTTTCAGACTGTTAGAACAAAGTGCCATAACCTGGCAAATGATCAAGGATGGAATAGAAATGGTTTTTACACTTGAAAATGATTTTTCAAAAAGGGAATGCCGTTTCATAATGTGTAAAAATAATGAAGAATTCAGGTTTCAGTGTCCGTAAATAGTTCCACTGGAACATGGTCACACCCATTCATTTACAGATCACTTCTGGCAGCTTTCACACTCTAAGGGGCAGAGGTAGGGAGCTGCCACAGAAACGCAGTGGCCCACGCAGCCTAAAAATATACTATTCTGACCCTTCCCAGAAAGAGTTTGCTCTAAACCCCCGCTCTAAACCCTTAGTTCCTTTATTCTCTTCCTTCCACCCTATGTCCTCCCCAAGGCTGAGGTCAACTTGTGTCATTGGGGGTCACTAATAGTCTCCTATCTCCCAGTCAGGGTCAAAGAAATTGTTAAGCTTTGTTTCAGCATGATGTGCCTAGCAAAGCAACCTCGATTTCCATACGCAAACTAGATTTACACGTCTCTGCTCCCAGAGAACCTTCCTTTCATATAATTTGCATTCACATTTTTGTTTCAGGGTTTAGGGCACATATTTTCTTACTATTTGATTAGGTCCCTGGTTTTAGCAGAAAAGGCTGTGGGCCAGAAGACCAGCCCGCTACTGTTGGTCCTGTCCAGAATGCTTTGGCATGCGCAGGGTTGATGGTCGCAAATTGTGGAAATGAATACTTGTGGTTTAGGAACCAGGCAGTTGTCATTCTAGATGAGATGAGATGTCAAGTTCAGACTCTCACTTCCTGAAACGGGTCCTCTCCTGATAAGTCACAAGTGGAAGGCTTGCATACAGGCAAGTATGCAAGCTGCAAACTGAAATGAGGAATATGAACGCCATTGTACCGCCTGTGGCCAAACTAGGTGATTCTGTTCTTTCTCTCTGCCCGGCAGCCATCAGCTTCTTTCAGAGGCAGGATGCTGCTTTGCTTCATGCTAGCCTAATAACTACCGAAACTGTGATTTCTGTTAAAATTTATCTTTTCAATCACTTATTCATGTGCAGCAGGAGCAGCCAATGGACAACTTAAACAAACTACTTTTAACACAAAGAGGAAGATTTCATTTTGGCCTTAATTGTATATGATTTTAATTATGTGAATGTCTGAGAATGACACGATTTTGCTTTAGTTTTCCTTGGGGGGACATCAAGGAATTCTCAACTCCTTCCAGGGATCGGTCTCAGTATACTGTGTGGTCTGCTTCATCAGCTCTCTGTTCAATTCTCATAGGGCCAGCTGGACTTTAATTTGATGTAGCAGAAAAGGTGTGTGTGTGGTGTGTGTGTGTATACATACATATGTGCCCTCTTGTAAGGAGGGAAAGACACTGAGTTCTAGACTTAGCACTGAAGAATGAAGGAGTATAACCTTTAAAATTTGTGAATCACTATGTGGTGCACCTATAACTTATATAACATTAGATGTCAACTATGTCTGAATCAATAAAATAAAATAATAAAAGAGAATCATCATGGAAATTTCCAAAGGCAATAAATACGAAAGGATCTACATTTCATTATTAACAAAAATTTTATTTTAGACAACCTTGTTCTATTTCCCTGTAAAGAACAGCTTTCTAGAAGTGCCCACTGAGAAGGTAGGAAACTGCATTTTTCTTCTCTGCTGTCTGGGAAGAAGAGAATAGGGCAGCCTCAGGTGAAGAGAAAAAAGGAAAGGCTTGGGGAATTTTAGAAGGAGAAAAGACTCCAGGACTGAGAAGGAGGTCTTTGTTTTATTTATATAGATTGCTTTTTCCTGTAGTTTCTGTTTTGAAAATTTTCAAGATGCAGAAGGGTAGAAAAAATAGTGAACTCCTGTATATCCACCCAGCTAGATTAAACAAATTGTTCACATGTCCCTATTTTTGCTTTATTCACCCATCAATTTATCTATCTGTTCAGCTAACACTTGGCCCTCTATCTCCTCATTTCTCTATTCCATGCATCCATTCAAGCACCCACCCACTGATATGTCTTCCTATTTGTCTCTCTTTCTAGAACCTTTGGAAAATAAGTGGCAGATATCATCAGCTTTGATTCGTAAATACTTTGGCATGCATTGCTTCAAAATAAGGACATTCCCCAGTATATTATTATCACACTTAATAATCATTAAAAATAATTCCTTCAGATTATAAAATATTTATGTTTGCTGAGTTTTTATTTCAGTTACTAATATTTATCACTTTGAGATTTTTAAAAAAAATTTGCCTCTTTCCTCCTTGTATATTAAAACTTCTTTCAAAAAATGTCCTTCAAAAACTATTAGTTATCTATATTGTGCCTAATAATTTCAGTAGCTAAAATTTAGTATGTCCGTTTCAGATGTTTCCTCTTTTTGCCGAATTTCATTGAGATGTCTGCTTCTTGTGTGTTCCCTGAAGTTTGAATGAGAGCTGCTCATTTCCCCTGGGAGTTTATTAGTGGCAATTCTTTGAGATTTGGTTTGAACTGGAATCTTTGGGAGACGATGTATCTTGACTCTGTTCGCAATGAAACTGAGACTACTTTAATGAAACTCTCTGGTGAGATGTTTTAGATCATATGGCCAGTGTACATTTAGACTGAAAACTCATTTAAAGGCCAGACTACCATCATAAAATCCTAAAGAAGTTTCTTTTTCATTCATCCAACACCAGCTTTGAGATGGATGTATAGTTTTTGTTTTGTTTCATTTTGGTTTTGGTCTCCTTTTGTGCATGATATATTTATTTCCCTTTGGGGGTCTCAGCTTTAGATAAAGGTTTTCCTGTTAGATTTCAGCTTGGATGTCCCTAGACTTTATCATATTACCAGGGTTCAGCACAGCCCCCCCCAGAATAGAGCCAGTTTGGGACTGGCTTGCTTTTTAGGTTTTTAGGTTCCCCTTTCGGGGTACACTCAGTAGTATGGTGATCATACTTCCAGAAGGAGGTGTCCTGTAAATTATTCCTTAAGATCAGAGGGAAGAATATTCAAAAATATGACTTTCTCCTCAGTTTAGTTCAGTCGCTCAGTTGTGTCCGACTCTTTACGACCCCATGGACTGCAACACGCTGGGCCTCTCTGTCCATCACCAACTCCCAGAGTTTACCCGAACTCACGTCCATTGAGTTGGTGATGCCATCCAACCATCTCATCCTCTGCCATCCCCTTCTCCTCCTGCACCCAATCCCTCCCAGCATGAAGGTCTTTTTTAATGAGTCAGATCTTTGCACCAGGTGGCCAAAGTATTGGAGTTTCAGCTTCAACATCAGTCCTTCCAATGAACACCCAGAACTGATCTCCTTTAGGATGGACTGGTTGGACCTCTTTGCAGTCCAAGGGACTCTCAAGAATCTTTTCCAACTCCACTGTTCAAAAGCATTAATTCTTCGGCGCTCACTTTCTTTATAGTGCAACTCTCGCATCCATACATGACTACTGGAAAAACCATAGCCTTGACTAGATGGAACTTTGTTGGCAAAGTAATGTCTCTGCTTTTTAATATGCTGTCTAGGTTGGTCATAACTTTCCTTACAAGGAGTAAGCATCTTTTAATTTCATGGCCGCAATCACCATCTGCAGTGATTTTGAAGCCCCCCAAAATAAAGCCAGCCACTGTTTCCCCATCTATTTGCCATGAAGTGATGGGACCGGATGCCATGGTCTTAGTTTTCTGAATGTTGAGCTTAAAGCCAACTTTTTCACTCTCCTCTTTCACTTTCATCAAGAGGCTCTCTAGTTCATCTTTGCTTTCTGCCATAAGGGTGGTGTCATCTGCATATCTAAGGTTATCGATATTTCTCCCAGCCAACTTGATTCCAGCTTGTGCTTCATCCAGCCCAGCATTTTGCATGATGTACTCTGCATATAAGTTAAATAAGCAGGGTGACAATATACAGCCTTGAAGTACTCCTTTTCCTATTTGGAACCAGTCTGTTCTTCCATGTCCAGTTCTAACTGTTGCTTCCTGACCTGCGTACAGATTTCTCAAGAGGCAAGTCAGGTGATCTAGTATTCCCATCTCTTTCAGAATTTTCCACAGTTTATTGTGATCCACACAGTCAAAGGCTTTGGCATAGTCAATAGAGCAGAAATAGATGTTTTTCCGGAACTCTCTTGCTTTTTTGATGATCCAGCGGATGTTGGCAATTTGATCTCTGGTTCCTCTGCCTTTTCTAAAACCAGCTTGAACATCTCAAAGTTCACGGTTCACATATTGCTGAAACCTGGCTTGGAGAATTTAGAGCATTACTTTGCTAGAGTGTGAGATGAGTGCAATTGTGTGGTAGTTTGAGCATTCTTTGGCATTGCTTTTCTTTGGGATTGGAATGAAAACTGACCTTTTCCAGTCCCATAGCCACTGCTGAGTTTTCCAAATTTGCTGGCATATTGAGTTTCTCCTAGGGAAAGACAATTTCAACATGAGTTTAATGTCTTATCTTGAAGTAGTCTAGAATACTGATGGTATACAAACCTTTGTGATGAGGTTTTTTATTTTACTGTAAACAAAAACATTAAACAGGGCTTCCCTGGTAGTTCACTGGTAAAGAATCCACCTGCTAGTGTGGGAGACGGGTTCAATCCCTGGTCTGGGAAGATCCCACATGCCATGGAGCAACTAAGCCTGTGCACCACAGCTATTGAGTCTGTGCTCTAGAGCCTGGGAGCTGCAACTGTGGAGCCCGCACACCACAGCTACTGAAGCCTGTGTGTCCTAGAGCCCATGCTCCACTACGCGGAGAAGCCCGCACCCCAGAACTAGAGAGTAGCCCCTGCTCGCAGCAACTAGAGATAAGCCCGTGCAACAGCAAAGACCCAGTGCAGCCAAAAATAAATAAATAAATAAAATTCAAAACAGAAAACATTAAACAAACCATCAGCTTCATCTGACCATGTACCAGATGCTCAGTTTTGTTTTTTATTTCCTGCAGCAAATGGGGGTGACACTAAGAATGAATGCTTTGCCCATTTAAAACCAGGGAAACTAAATAATGACCAAATAATGAGCAAACTAAATAAGAAGATGTGGTTTCTACTCTTAATCTTTAGAGCAGGAAAATGTTTCTTTTAGACACCCTCAAGAGGCAATTCCATAAGGGAAGTGAGAGCGAAAGGTGACTTTGATGGCTGTGATCTTTAGAACAGACTCTCTAAGAAGCCAAATGTCTAGCAAGTAAGCTACTCAGATGAAGTTCTACAATTTGAGTGACCATCGCCATCAACCAACATGAAAATTTGAAAATGTTGGAAAGTGAAAAAATAAATCTGGTAGATAATTTGATCTTAAAATTTGATGCCAGATGATATAGAAAACAGTATCTTTCTTCCATTGCTTTTTTCTTTCAGCTTGGTTCTCTAATAAAATCCAAACCTTGAGTTCAGAAGTAAAGTGAAAGTCTCTCAGTCAACCCCATGGACTCTCAGTGCAACCCCATGGACTGTAGCCTGCCAGGCACCTCTATCTATGGAATTCTCCAGGCCAGAATACTGGAGTGGGTAGCCATTCCCTTCTCCAGGGGATCTTCCCAACCCAGGGATCAAACCCAGGTCTCCCACATTGCAGGCGGATTCTTTACCCGCTGAGCCACCTAGAAGGCAGAAGAAGGCTGGAATTCGTAGCCTATCCCTTCTCCAGTGGATCTTCCTGATCCAGGAATCGAACTGGGATCTCCTGCATTTCAGGCAGATTCTTTACCAGCTGAGCTACTGGGGAAGCCCTTGGAGGTAAGTACATATGCAAATAAGAAAATAGAAAATTAGGGCAAACTTCCAAGTCTATTTCCTTCAGAATGATTCCGTAGTGATGATAGAAATACATGGATGAACTATTAACTTTTTTTTCCCTCAAGATGTACAAATTATTGTGTCTCTTTTGGTCACTTGATTATAGCCTCCAAGGCGCATCAGAACATGTAGATAGCAAGTTCCTGAAAATCACGGCCTTGTTTCTCCCAGGGAGGCTGGAGTTAGTTGTCAACCACAACATACCCAAGTCAACTGGATAAGGACTTTATGGCTCTTTTAATTCTTACTTGAGTCTTCTTTAAAAAATTCCTCAAGTATGGATGTAGAGGAAGTACCCCTTTTCAAAGTAAGATGATTTTATTTAGTACTTAAAAAAAAAATCGATGACAATCCTTTCCTCTGTCTCTTTAATAGTCCACTGCGAAGCAGTGAAGCAGGCCTGAAGAGGTGGGAACATTTTGAACCGGACAAGATAGAGCACCGTTGGCTCTTGAGCCTGCTCCAAAGTGCTCTGGGCCACACTGCCAGTTCAGAGGTGCCCAGTGGAACCTGAGCTCATAGAGTATCTTTGTGTACTTCATTTGAATTTGCCCTCTGGCCTGGTGTTGGAGGGTTTTTGGCACCAGGATTTATAAACTCCAACATCACCATCAGTTCAGTTCAGTTCAGTCGCTCAGTCGTGTCCGACTCTTTGCAACCTCATGAACCGTACCAAATCCTGGAGTTCACCCAAACTCATATCCATTGAGTCAGTGATGCCATCCAACTGTCTCATACTCTGATGTCCCCTTCTCCTCCCGCCTTCAACCTTTCCCAGCATCAGGGTCTTTTCCAATGAGTCAGCCCTTCATATCAGGTGGCCAAAGTATTATAGTTTCAGCTTTAATATCAGTCCTTCCAATTAACACCTAAGATTGGTCTCCTTTAGGATGGACTGGTTGAAACTTCTTGCAATCCAAGGGACTCTCAAGAGTCCTCTCCAACACCATAGTTCAGAAGCATCAATTCTTCGGTGCTCAGCTTTCTTCACAGTCCAACTCTCACATCCATACTTGACCACTGGAAAAACCATAGCCTTGACTAGATGGAACTTTGTTGGCAAAGTAATGTCTCTGCTTTTTAATATGCTGTCTAGGTTGGTCATAACTTTCCTTCCAAGGAGTAAGCATCTTTTAATTTCATGGCTGCAATTACCATCTGCAGTGATTTCCTGCCCACAGTAGTAGATATAATGGTCATCTGAGTTAAATTCACCCATTCCAGTCCATTTTAGTTCGCTGATTCCTAACATGCCAACGTCCACTCTTGCTGTCCCCTGTTTGACCACTTCCAATTTGCCTTGATTCATGGACCTAACATCCCAGATTCCTATGCAATATTGCTCTTTACAGCATCGGAGCTTGCTTCTATCACCCGTCACAAACATCACCATCAGCCATCTAGGAATTCTTCACTTTCTCCTTCTTCATTTTCTTCCTTCTGTTCTCAGTGCCATCATCTTGATCTAGATCCTCATTTCCAGCCTGCACTGGAATGATTATTGTTAAAATTCTAACACATTAAAATACCACCTCTCATCTCTCCCCACACCTGTCCACAGTGTGTATGGCACTCTGTCAAGTCCAATATGGCCAGCACAACTCAACTTGCCCTGTGTTCAAGAACATTCAGTGGCCCCCATGATGGATGAGTACACAGAAAAAGTCTAAACTCCATAATTTTGTTTTAAATCCCTTCAGGACCTGGCCCTCACATCCTCATCCAGCTTTAGCTGTCTCTTACAACTCACTAATAAGAAGCCTCTATCTTGGTTATATTCATGTATTGTTTATAACTCCCTGTGAGAACCACGTCGTACACATCAAAGCCAACAAAGATCATTATTTTTGCATTGTGAAACCTCAGAGGAAAAGGTTAAAGGAACACACCAATGGATGGAGGAAACTTACTTAAGGATGTGAATTTCCTGAAACAGAAACTTGGCACATTCGTTTTTGTACTTTGGTCACAATAGGTGGTTTAGACAGAGTGATGTGACTAAATCCATCCCACCTGGAAGCAAAAGTTTACACTGCATAGGGAGTTTCTTCTTCATACGAATCCTTCCTGCAGCTTCCTTTCTCTGTTATTTTCTTTTGAACTCTCCTCTTTGACTTTTGTTATTAACACTCCTGCTGTCCCACGTTCCTAAATATTTGCCGTCCTCAGAACAGCTGGATTTATTTCGATGGATGTTTCATTGTTCATTATGCAAACACAGCATCACTTTGGACATGATTTTCAGTTGATGAACATTCTGAGAGTTTATTATGCATGTATGGTCTTGTCCATCATAGAATCCCCAGTCAATTTTGGCAGCTTCCGGCACTCACATGCTTTTACTCTAGAATTCACTTTGTTCACTAATTCTAACCCCTAGTTTCCTTTCTTTTTAAAAATCTTGTGATCAAATCAATAATTTTGTATTAAAACATTACCTGGTTATGTGTTTTCAATCCTTCTTCTTTTAGCTTTATTTTCGGGGTATATTCTACCATATATACAGTATATCAACACATTACTTCATCATTTGTTAAGAAATAAATGCACATAAGGCCTTCCCTGGTGGCTCAGAAGGTAAAGAATCCGCCTGCAATGTGGGAGACCTGGGTTTGATCCTTAGGTTGAGAAGATCCCCTGGAGGAGGGCAGGGCAACCCACTCCAGTATTCTTGACTGGAGAATCTCCATGGACAGAGGAGCCTGGTGGGCTACAGTCCATGGGGTCACAAAGAGTTGGACATGACTGAGTGACTAAGCACACAAATGCATATAAATTGATGATGGACACTTTTTTAATGAGAGGGATGCAAGATCAGATGATATTAGAAGTTTGGAGACCATTTTTTTTCAAACCATTGATTTGGCATTTATCATGTTTCACCATATGTGATTATCTTTTTTTAAACGAATTTATGGAGGTATAATATACCCTACTTGCAATCATGAGACCATCAGCACCACTCAATTTTAGCACATTTGTGTGATCTCAGAAAGCTCCTGGGTGTCTGTTCACAGGCATTCCTTGTCCCCACCTTCAGCCCTAGGCAACTAACGATCTTTCTGTCCCTGTAGATCTGCCCTTTTTAGACTCTGCAAATAAACGGAATTATATGATATGTGCTCTTTTGTAACTGGCTTCTTTCACTTACCATGTATTTTTGAGGTTCATCGTGTTGCAGTTTGTATTAATACTTCATTCATTTACGTTTCAGGACAACACCTACAGATATCCTGTACAAATAGCCTACATTTTGCTTTTCCATTTACCAATTCATGATCATTTGGATTGTTTCCACTGTTTCGGCTGTTATGAAATACAAGTACTGCTAGGAACACTCATGTAGACATATATTTTTATTTCTCTTGAATAATTTCCAAAGAGGGAATTGCTGGGTCATATGGCAACTTCATGTTTAACTTTTGACGGACACACTGTTTTCCAGAGGGGCTGTACTATGTCACATCTCATTAGCCATGTGTGAGGATTCCAGTTTTTCCACATCCTCCTCATCAACACTTGTGATTGCTTTTTTTTGGATTATAACCATCCTGGTGGGTGTGAAGTGACATCTCATTGTGGTTTTCATTTGCTTTTCTCTAATGACTGATGATGTGGAGCCTGTTTTCAACATATACTTTCACCAGGGAAAGTTTTATTCAAGTCTTTTGCTGATTGTCTTTTTATACCTTTTCCAAAAAAGTGAACCTCCGGGAGATAGGAGCAATAATTTATACTTCTTTGAACCCCAAATGCCTGCCTGGTACATTATAGGGTCACTCACATAATGGTGGTCCAAATGTCCAAAAGAATGATGATGATTTTACAGAGTGAATGGGAAAAATAAATCTCATGTTTTATCTCAGAGGTTCACAAACTCAAGTGCCCACTGTCACCATGCTGGTAACATAAACGGGCAATTTGGGCTGACTATAGGAAAATGGAGAGTGATGGAGAGAGCAAGCCTTACTTTAAAAAGGCATCTATTGCGAGCATAGCACTGAAACATATATGTTACCACATGCAAAACAGATAACCAGTGCAAGTTTGATGTATGACGCAGGGCACCCAAAGCCAGTGCTCTGTGAAAACCCGGAGGAATAGGGTGTGGAGGGAGTCAGGGCTCAGGATGGAGGGGACACGTGTATACCTATGGCCAATTCATATTAAGGTATGGCTAAAACCATCACAGTGTTGTAAATTATATTCCCATTAAAATAAATAAGTCAATTTAAAAAATAAAATAAAATTGTAAAAAAACATTTAAGTTTGTTAAAAAAAAATCATGGTAACAATAGCCAAGACATGAAAACCACCTAAATGTCCATTGACAGATGAATGGATCAAGAAGATGTGGTAGATATATACAATGGAATACTACATAGTCATAAAAAAGAACAAAATAATGCCATTTGCAGCAACAGGGATGGAATTAGAGCTTGTCATACTAAGTGAAGTAAGTCAAAAAGAGAAAGACAAATATCATATGATGTCCCTTTATATGTGGAATCTAAACTATGCCACACATGAACTTTTATGAAACAGAAACAGGCTCACAGACATAGAGAACAGACTTGTAATTGTCAAAGGGGAAGGGAGGGTATGAGAGGGATGGACTGGGAGCTGGGGGTTAACAGGTGCAAACTTTTATATATAGAACGAATAGGCATCAAGGTCCTACTGTATAGCACAGGGAACTACAGTCAATATTCTGTGATAAACCATAATAAAAAAAAGAATATGTATGTATATAACTGAATCACTTTGCTGTATGGCAGAAATTAACACATTGTAAATCAACTACATTTCAATGAAAAAAATCACTGTGCAGCCAAGACATTTATTTATCACTGGATTTGACCTGCAGGGACGCCAGATTGACACATCTGATAGGCGTACACCAGATCCTTCATCACTGAGCCTAATTCAGGAGAAGGCAGCCTATCACTCAGGCTGTTTCCCCATCACTTTGTTGCTATGAGAGTCTTCTATGAGAGATTTCACAGCCTTCTAATAAGCCTTCTTTTCTCAAGCTTTCCATGGCCCATTAGACAGCAACCAGAGGTATATTTTTTGAAACCCTGTGGATGATATTGGCACTCTGCAAACCCTTCAGAGACTCCTCACTACACTTTGGATCGACTTGAAAAGTTCCAGCGTGGTCCATGAAGGGAACTGACCTGAGCTGGTTTCAGTGGTACCAACGCTCAGCTCACACTCTCATCACTGGTTCTCTGCTCCTGCAATTTTAGCTTCCTGGAGGATGCCCCCTGCACCTTGGGCTTCCACTTTCAGCTGATAACTCCCACTTATCCTTCTCAGCTTGTATTTGATGCCGCCCCTCCTATAAACTCCCATGTTGTTGTTCAGTTGCTAAGTTATGTCTGATTCTTTGTGACCCCATGGACTGCAGCATGCCAGGCTTCCCTGTCCTTCACTATCTCCCTGAGTTTGCTCAAACTCATGTCCACTGAGTTGATGATGCCATCCAATCATCTCATCCTCTGTCATCCGCTTCTCCACTTGCCCTCAATCTTTCCCAGCATCAGGGTCTTTTCCAATGAGTTGGCTCCCATAGGATCCTATGGGATCCTACTCTTGTCAGGGTACACTTCACATTTTATAATTTCCTGTTTTCTTGCTCAATTTCCTTGCAATTTGAGGACAAGGGCTATATGGCACTTATTCACTGATGGATTATCAGTGACCAGAACTTCTGGTTGCAAAGAAGAATCCAAAAAGACTTAGAAAATGAACTTATGGTTAAGAGGCAGGGAGGGTTGAGTGGGGGGAGGGATAGATTGGATAGATTTCAATGCTATATTGAAAATAGATAACCAACAAGGACCTACTGTTTTGTCAAATGAAATCATGTATAAGGGGCGCTCCAAGATCTTAACCAGGGCTTTCCTGGTAGGTAGGATAGTAAAGAATCCACCTGCAATGCAGGAGACCTGGATTTGATCCCTGGGTCAGGAAGATCCCCTGGAGAAGTAAAAGGCAATTCACTCCAGCATTCTTGCCTAGAGAATTCCATGGACAGAGGAGCCTGGTGAGCTACAGTCCATGGGGTCACAAAGAGTTGGACACGACTGAACGACTTTCATTTTCACTTTTCTTTCTTTCCTGGGATCATCTTGGGGGATGACATGATGCGATGGTGAAGTCTGTAAACCTGAATAGAAATGATGTAATAAAATTCCTGTATATATCCACACAAAGTTGATATCTGATTTTTCACTCATACTCTCCTCTGAGTCCGAAGCTTGAGAAATAGCATTTTTTTTCCCCCCAGCTTCAGGTTTACTGTTGCTGCTCAAGGAGATAAGACAGCCTGGAGATAAGAAACTAGATAGATTCTGAACTGTGGAGCCATCCACAGTGTTGTCTGACGGGTCTTTTCACTCTGGTTTATCGCGGTGCCTTTTAACGACCCATTTTCTTCCTCCAACAGAGCCCTGGGGGAATAGTAAGCACTTACCTAAAGCACCATTTGCTACAATATGCAAAGTGTGTGCATGCATGCTCAGTGGGGTCCAACTCTTTGCAACCTTATGGACTATAGCCCTCCAAGTTCCTCTGTCCATGGGATTCTCCAGGCAAGCATACTGGAGTGGGTAGCCATTTCCTTCTCCAGAGGGTCTTCCTGGCCCACGGATTGAACCTTATTTTCCTGCATCTCCTGCATTGGCAGACAGATTCTTTACCACTGTGCTACCTGGCTGATGGTTACCAAATCATGGGCTTAATCCTCACCCAAGGAAACTCAGTGCTAGAGGTGTTGGAGATCTGTTGATGACCAAAATATGACTATTTTCTTGATGGGAAGGGCTCAGGTCCTCTGCAAACCTAGCTTAGCAGGTTGAAAGCAGGTTGAAAGCTGCTTGAAAGCTAGCAACTTTCAAGGAAGTTACACTTGGGTAGAAGTTTTTTCAAGTGACTTTTAAAAACTTGACTTTAAATGACATCTCTGCATCCCATTGATGATTCAGTCTTGGGTTCCAAGTCTTGAGAGTCTCAGAAAATGTGAATTGAAGATGGAAGTGCTTTGTGCTATACCTTTTCCCCATCTTTCATTGGCAGAATCAGACCTCTTTCACAGAGCGTGACAGGTAAATTCTCCAGATTCTAGGGTGAGTAAAATCTGGCTTGTGAAGTCACTCTTTCAAATTGTCTCCTGTGAAGCTGCTGGCAGTACCACAAAGGTGATGATTTGGGTGCGGGGTGGGGTGGGCAGTGGTGGGGGCGGTGGCTTGCTTTTGGTGTTAGAATTTCCTCAATCTTTAAAACTCTTGAGTCAAAAATAAAAAGGGGAGAGAGAGTAAGAGGACTTCTGATTTCTCAGTATTACTAATTATCATGGAATAAATTTAAGGATATTTTAACACTTTACTTACTTGGCATAGTTGGGGAACGAAATGTTTCCTACTAAGTGAGTTATTATATGAAGGGATCTTACCCTATTCAATGTATAATTAATTATATTTATAACTGTAAATATATAACTTATATATAACTTATAACTTATATTATAATATAAAACTTATAACTACCTTACTGAGCATTGTATAGAAGCCATGATGGAACGACATACTGATAACTTAGCTTCATCATTAAAAACACCAGATTTAATGCATTTATGTGTCCAGAGCCCCAGTTGAGGCTTAGGTCTAGCCGATCCTTCAATAAATGGGTCCAGGCCATTTTTTGTTTTCTTTCTAAATTCCAGAGTCTCTTTTTAAAGAATTTTTATGTCTCATTTGTGTTATCAGGTTGTGGTGTCTCCCTTTCTGCAAATACAAGGTCTCTTAGCAATCCACTCCCATTCCAAATTTTGAGCCTGTGGCTTCGGATTTTACCATGGGCTAGAAAATCAGATCACTAAGCTTGCTTAATCTTACATAAGAGCAATTAGGCCCAGGGATACTCTTCTAGGGGTGTTCAGTTCAGTTCAGTTGCTCAGTCATGTCCGACTCTTTGCAAACCCATGAATCGCAGCACGCCAGGCCTCCCTGTCCATCACCAACTCCCAGAGTTTACTCAAACTCATGTCCCTCGAGTTGGTGATGCCATCCAGCCATCTCATCCTCTGTTGTCCCCTTCTCCTCCTGCCTGCAATCCCTCCCAGCATCAGGGTCTTTTCAAATGAGTCAACTCTTCTCATGAGGTGGCCAAAGTGGGTGAGACAGAGGAAATTTACTGTATGGAATGTGTTCTATCTGATTTGGCTAATTTTTTAAAATTCTGGGCTTCTTTTCTGCTATAGGTAATTGAAGATAGGAAAACTCTGTAGAAATGATATGTTCTTTCATTACATCTGAATGTCTGACTGCTCAAAGGACAGAATTATAGAATTGATTGCTATATTCTTTTTCTTTTTTCCTTCAGGCTGTAAGATGACTCAGCTGGTTAAGAATCTGCCTGCAATGTGGGAGACCCAGGTTTGATCCCTGGGTTGGGAAGATCTCCTGGAGAAGGGAAAGGCTGCCCACTCCAGAATTCTGGCCTGAAGAATTCCATGGACAGTACAGTCCATGGGGTCGCAAGGAGTTGGACACAACTGAGCAACTTTCACTTTACTTCAGGCTAAAGTCAAAGTGTCTGCAGGACTGCCTCCTTCTGGAGACTTTGGGGGAGCATCTGTTTCCTCGCTCTTTCCAACTCCAGAGACGGCCTGTGTTCCTTGGCTCCTGGCCCCTTCCTGCTTCTACAAAGCCAGCCTCGTGGCATGCTCAATGCTCTCTAACTGTCTGACCTCTTCTTCCATCATTACATCAACTTCTCTGACATTGGCCCTCCCAGCTCCCTCTTGTAAGGACCATTGTGATTACATTGAACCCATCCATATAACCCAGGGTAATTTTCTCACTTGGAGATTGTTCATTTCACCACATCTGCAAAATCTCTCTTTCCACATAGGGCAACCTGTTCACCGGTTCTGGAATTAGGACTTGGGCATCTTTGGTGAGGGGAGGGGGAAACATTAGTGAGCCTACCACACTAGCAAACGCACAATCTGCTGATTTAAAAGCCAGATGGCAGTTTATAATGTACAATCTTAAGATATCTGGTAGGGTAAGTGAAATTATCTTTTTATACAGGACACTCACTTCTGACAGGATGCTGGTCATGTGAAGAGACTGAATAATAGGGGCTTGCTTGATGAGCTTAGAATTACACCAATGGATGTTGCCAAAAAGTGACAGTAGCTTGACAAATTGCCCTTTGTATTCCACAAATATTTCTACTCAGCGAGGCAGTCCTGTCTGTTAGAAGTGGTTTTTTTTAACAAGTGGTTCTTGATACCCTGACACTCAGATTCCTTGTTTTTTCTCTCACAAAGAATCCATAATTGTTGTTATAATGTTTCCTAGTGTACAAACAATGCACCTGTGTTAAATTTGTCTTTAATCTACACCTTACAGGCAGTTGGGCTTCCCTTGTGGCTCAGATGGTAAAGAATCTGCCTGCAATGTGGGAGACCCAGATTCAATCCCTGGGTGGGAAAGATCTCCTGGAGAAGGAAATGGCAACCTACTCCAGTCTTCTTGCCTGGAGAATCCCATGGATAGAAGAGCCTGGTGGGCTATAGTCCACAGGGTCGAAAGGTGTCAGACACGACTGAGTGATTAACACTCTTACAGGCAGTTGAAATGCCTTAGTCAGAACCCATATCCTAGGGTGAATAGTTAGCATCTGAAGTGTCATAACAAGGAACTAACTCTTCCATTACTTACCATTTCAAATCTCTGGAAATTTCTGCTGAGAAATTCAACAATTAGCAACTGGGATGTAGGAAATAATTTTTCACCGGTGCAATGAGTGATTTGCAAGGTAAGTGAAATGTTGGCTGGGTCCTAGTACCTTTAGTGAACAAGACGTGAGATCCCGGAAGTCCAGTGGGCTGCCGTGGTCAGTGTGGAGGTCAAGGTCTAGAGCCATCTTACTCCTCCATCACTCTGCTTTGTGGAGGACGCTGATGTCACACCAGGACTTGGATGGTCCAGCCTACAAATGAGCTTTCTACTGGCCTGAGAGTGAAACTTCCATGTAAGGTACTTGTAGAGAGTTGGGGGCAGGGAGGGGACTTTCCTGAACTTTGAGAATATATCTCATGGTTTTTTGACACCTGCTGGTTAGTAAATACTCCTATATTTTTCGGAAATTGGACTAAGACTTGCTTTGTTTGTAGTCTATCACCTAGTATTGATCTTTTGGAAAGCTGTGTGTCCAGAAGGATGAATTAGTAGGTGCTTGGTTTTCCAGCTTTATTAGCACCGACATCACCCAGAGAGCTGGTGTAAACACAGGTGGCTGTGCCCCAGCCTCTGAGTCAGTAGGTCTTGGGTGGAGGGTTGAGAATTTGCATTTCGTTCAGGGTCCAAGTGATGCTGCTTCTGCTGGTTGGGAGTGACTCTTTGAGAACCTCTGAACTGGGTTTTGCTGTGGCTTCAAACAACAAAGGTCTATCTCTTGCTCACACTGCATGTCCCTGTGGGTTGGTTGGAGGCTCTGCTCTATATCACGGCTGAGCTCATTTCACAACCCAGGCTGATGGAACGTTGCTGCTTGTGGTATGTATGTGAAAGAGTTCTGATGGATATCACACTGGTGATTAAAAGACACCTCAGAATTCATTAACTGTAGACTTCCCTGGTGGTCCAGTGGCTGAGACTCTACTCTTCCATTGCAGGGGGTCTGAGTTTGATCCCTGGTTAGGGAACTAGATCTCATGTGTTGTAACTAAAGATCCCACCTGCCTCAGCTAAGACCGGGTGCAGCCAAATAAATAAATGTGTGCATGCATGCTCAATCATTTCAGTTGTGCTTGACTCTCTGTGACCCCATGGACTGTAGCCCACCAGGCTCCTCTGCCCTTGGGGATTCTCCAGGTAAGAATACTGGAGTGGGTTGCATGCCCTCCTCCAAGGGATCTTCCTGACCCAGGGATCAAAGCCGTATGTCTTGTATCTCCTGCACTGGCAGGCAGGTTATTTACCGTTAGCGCCACCTGAGAAGCCCAAATCAATAAATATTAAAAAAACTTCATTGGCCAGGACTAATCACATGACTCATCCTTCCATGTGAGTGCCAGGAAGTATAATTTTACCTTGTGTCCCAGAGGAGGGCATCTTGTAAATATTTGTAAAATATTTGTAAAATAGTACTAAAAATTACTGCAAATACTACCCAATTTTGACCAATGGAACCTGGTAACAGGTGATCAGTCAAACTGATTTTTCAGTTCACTCTGTCTGGGTACCATATAGCTGATGCTCTCATTGACCTTGGTTATTATTTCATTTCCTCAAGTAGAATTTGAAGTGGTACTAAACCCATTGGTGCAATACTTACAAGGCATTTCTAACTCGGTTCCTGTTAGGGATAGGGTTGATCCATTTCTCTCTCTCTACCCATTTTTTTATTCTTAGATTTTATTGCAGATATGATCTTTTCTGACTTTCTTCTTGAATTTTGGAGATAGACTTGACCTTGTCTGGTAGTAGATAGACTGCTACCCTGATGGGCTGACTGTAGCCATATGACAACAAAGTCTGAGAAAATTCTAGTCGTAGTCATCAGCAATGCTTGCTTTGTGGCTCTCTGTCCCTCCTACTCTCCCTCTTTTCTTTCCTTTCTTTCTCAGGCAGCTTTACAATCAGTTTAACCATCTATGAAACTCTAACAACATCATATATCACTTAGCAAAAATTTAAAATTTTGACTCCAAAATGACTTTTCAAGACCGCTTTTCCCACTTCAAACAATATTCCTGTTAAACACTGTCCTCTTACTGGTTCTTAATTTTTTTTGGAGCCAGTCAGAGACAGTGGTTATATCTTTACCAAAGGACAAATCGAGAGGGTGCTTGTTTTGCATTCTTCGCTTCAATCGCTTCAGTTCATTAGGGAAATAAAACTGTCAGCACAACGTCTCTGGGTACAGAGGACATGGGTAGGGTATGTGATTCAAAGGATTGCCCAAGGCTAAGGCCACAGTTAAGCTTTAATTAACTGGGACAGTCAGGGGCAGGTGCTGTAGAAGGGAACACACTGCTATTAATATTAATTTTTTATGTGAATACAGGGAGACTCCTGGATGCATTGCTTCATAATTAATTTCCTTAAAAGTTATGAATGTCCTAAATATTCCCTAAAGGAGGGCTAGAGAGATCAATTCATTTAAAGCAGTTTAATTGTTAGAGTCTCTTCTTAGGCCACATATATATACACGGCTGGAAGTTTCACTTTCTTGTGTGGGTTTTTAGAGCCGAGAATAGTTCTGCTTTTGAGATGGAAATAGTTAATGATCACTACTATGCTTTTCGGAATAGTTTCAGGGCCTTGGTGGCATTTTTAGGTTGTAGCCTGAAGCAAGGTGAACAAAACCTGTGATTGCTTTGGGGTTTTTGATATTTAAATCAGTCATTGCAGGAAATACACAGGTATTTGTCAATCAAATAGTGTTTGCTTTTTTTTTTTTTTAAAGTTGAGGTCATCCTACAAATTGCATTTAGTAAGTCCAAGTATTTTGCCTTATGCAAAATGCTATATGTGTTCTACTATCTTATTCTCTTCAAAGTTGAATTTGTTTCTCTACCTGTTGTTAACATTGATATCTTTATTGTCCTTTACCACAAATCTTTAAATGGGAACAGGTAAGGCCAAATTATTTGTGTTTGCCCCTTGGCTTAGACACAGGCTGATAAATCACTTTCCGTTGAACCAGATTTTCAGGTAGGACAGAATTCATTGGAAGCTCCGGGCAATGCTGAACTCGACCTGGGGTGAGTGGGAAGGGGCAGTGAGGCAGAGAAGCAAATTCTCCTTGGAGAATGTGCTCCTTTTCCTAAAATGGGGGTCATAAGAGAATCGATCTTATGAGATACTGAGAAGATTAAATGATATAAAATGCAAGCAGTAGCATGAAGAATAAGTACCTGGCAGAGAGCACATACTTTGTATCTATTACCTTTACTTTTACATCTCTTTCCTTTTCCTTCTTCCACAAATAAACAAGCCATCAGGCAATAGGTATATCTTGTCATCCTCCCAGATGTAAGACAGTGTTGAGCTTGCCAAGACGTATGAGACAAAGTCTTCTCTAAAAGGATTCAAAATGATTGGCAAGATGAATCATAAACAAGTGGTGATTTAGAAAATTTATAAGAGAAAGAAATTCTCATGAGTTTCCAGATGAGTTTGGCAGAGCGTATGCATCAAAGAAATTCAGGGACTAGAGATGATCATACTGAATGGAATAAGCCAGACAGAGAAAGATAATCATCATATGATACACTTATATGTGGAATCTAAAAAAAAAAAAAAAAGGTAAGAGTGAACTTATATACAAAACAGAAACGGGCCAAACTTGTGGTCACCAAAGGCAACATATAAAACAAACTTGTGGTCACCAAAGGTGACATATAAAACAAACTATGGTCACCAGAGGGAAAAGGGAAGGGGATAAATTAGGAATCTGGGGTTAGCAGATACACACTGCCATACATAAATTAGATAACCAATAGGGACCTACTGTATAGCACAGAGAACTATAGTCAATGTTTTATAATAACATATAACAGAAAAGAATCACACACACGTATGTATAACATGCACATATATGCATGTAAACTGAATCACTTTGCTTTACACCTGAAACTAATATGACATTGTAAATCAGCTGTACTTCAAGTAAAAAAAAATAAATTCATGAGGGAGGAAGTGACTGTGGAGGGCAGTGGTCTGGAAGGCGTCACAGCGGGGCAGTCATGTGGATGGGTACAAAATGTGTAGGTGGAGGTGAAGGTGGGAAGAACATGGAGAGAGTATTCGTGTATTTGGCAGAAAAAAAAAGACTGAACGCACCCAGGCAAGAAAGTGCAAGTTGTGTTTGAGGAATAGCAAATAACTTAGTTTGTTGGCAGGAAAGTACTCTATTGGTGAATATTTAGTGAGAAAAACGTGTGTAGAGAGTCACTTCAGGGAGGAAACCTGTTGGTATATGTATGTTTTTGTTAGCACCGTCTTGGGAGGTCAAAAAAACATGTCTGCTAACATGTCACATCTAATTAGGATTAGATATGTTGGGAACACATATATAATTCTTCATGCTAGTCCTAACATGGTTATTAACATGAGCTGCTCATAAACATGGCTTTGCTGGTGGCTCAGCAGTAAAGAATCTGCTCTCCAATACAGGAGACCAGGGTTCAATCTCTGGGTCAGGAAGACCCCCTGGAAGAGGGCAGGACAACCCATGCCCTCTACTATTCTTGCCTGGAGAATCTCATGGACAACGGAACCTGGTGGGCTACAGCCCATGGGGTCACGAGTCAGACACAACTTAGTGACCAAACAACAACAATGACACACTCATAAATATAATCAGGGCAATGTCAAGCCATGATCACGTTAATAAATGGCACTCCAAGCTAATCAGATGTCATACAGTTTTTATCTGACATCATAAAGTATTTATCTGTTTTGATAGATTGCTTTTCTTGGCACTATCCACTTTTGGCCCATGAGACCTAGTTATTGACCTGGCAATAGAGTACATTCAGTTTAGGATCAATAGATAAATACTTTTATTGTATTAAATTTAATTATCTGTGAAGACATACCTGCTGTTTTCACAGGTTATCATTTTCTGTGGTGTGGATGCTGCAATGTATTGAACAACTTAAATAATTTATGTATTCGTCACATCTTTCATCAAAGCCCTGAGTTTATTTAAAGTAAGTTTTACCTCTAGTATGGAATTATTTTAGGTAGATTGATTGTTTTAACAAAGTGTCTGGGAACATATATAGCCCAAGTGTCCAAGCTGATGTTTTGCATGATTAAAATAATGCCTTCCTAAAATATCTAACTAAGCTCAGATCCAGGAGACATATTGTTGTTACCAGAAGCTCAGCCTCTCTGTATACAGATGCCAAAACTACTCTCAGAGAGAGTTTTGGATGAAGTAGAAAAGGATAGCTTTATCACTTTGCCAGGTACAAGGAGACACACCAGGTTTTTGCCATGAAAAATAATGTGTCCCAACTGCAGAGGATTTGATGAAGTGTTTTATGACAATAATTCAAAGGTGGGGTCTTTGACAAGATTAGGGTTTGAGCAGGGCTTGTGGTCCCTTCATCTCTTCTCAGGTAGTCTGACTAATTTTGATGAGTTTTTCTGGCCCCTTTAACCTGGGGGTGTTTCTTAGCTGATTTCCTTGATTCAGTTCAGTTCAGTTCAGTTCAGTTGCTCAGTCGTGTCTGACTCTTTGCAACCCCATGGACTGCAGTATGCCAGATTTCCCTGTCCATCACCAATTCCCATAGCTTACTCAAACTCAAGTCCATTTCCTTGATTAGCAACTGTTTGAATCCACCCTTTGAAGCTCTGGGGAGGTCATGGTGGCTGGAGTCTTGCCTATAAGAAATGAGGGACTGGAAGGCCTCCATGCATCAGAGCCCCATGGGTCCCCATTTGGCTTCATTAGTCATGACAGATGCTTCTTCTTTTAAGATTTTTTTTTTCAGTGACCATAATCAAGAAGGTCTAGGATAAAGGAAGTCTTCCCTCATAGCTAAGTCGGTAACGCAGGAGACCCAGGTTTGATCCCTGGGTCGGTAAGATCCTCTGTAGAAGGAAATGGCAACACACTAGCGTCACCTGGGAAGCCCTCTGAAACCATGGAGCTATCTACAAAAGCCGGCTCCTGTACAGGGCACTCTTGGCTGCAGAAGCAGACACATACACAGGCACGTCAGCTCTGCACATGGCTCCAAGGCCACATGGCCAAAAAAGAAAAAGGAAGAAAGAAAGAGAGGACTGGAGACTCAGGACCAGAAGATGTAAGAGGGAGTATGATGAGGACGTATGGGGTTGAAGTCTCTGCTGAGGAGGTGCCAAGTTGGTGGGTTTTGGAGGGTGTCAAATACAAGGGGTAGAAAATGTCAATTATTGAAAACGTTTTAAAGACAAGCCTTGAAGGTCTCTAGCCCTCGCCTTAGCAATTACATCCTCTGATCACAATGTGTAACTTTCCGTTGTGATGTCTGGTAGACACGCACACTCAATACAAAGTTTAATGGGGACCAGAGCAAATAATTTCAATCCTAGGGGGACACATTTTCCTGCATTCTGGTTGCTCATGCCCTTCAGGGTTTTAGATAGTTGCCAGTCTGAGCCCCTGAAACCTCAGAGGTCTTCTTTCACTTCAGTATTGATCTCCTGGCTCTAAATACCTTGTTTGGCTCATAGAAAAAATGGCATTGGGATTTTCCATTTCCACTCATTGCCAAAACCTCTGGCTCCTATCATTTCCCTATTTCTTCACTGTTCTTGTTTTGTGTGGTTTTTCCTCTCTGGCTCTCATTGTCAACCCTGACAACCGAGGCTGTGGAATCCCTAGGCCTATATCATCATCTTGGATTTCCCTGGACCCTTACCTCACTCAGGGGATCATGGAAGCTGTATTTAGGTGACACAGTGGTAAAGAATCTGCCTGCCAATGCAGGAAACTCACAGGAGACTCAGGTTCAATCCCTGGGTTGAGAAGTTCCCCTGGAGCAGGAAATGGCAACCCACTCCAGTATTCTTGTCTGGAGAAGTCCATGGACAAAGGAACCTAGTGGGCTACAGTCCATGGGGTTGCAAAGAAGCATCTGTCATGAATAATGAAACTGAGCAACTAAGAACACACCCCGCCCCCCCAAACTTAGCTGCTTAAAACAAAAGTCATTTATAATCTCCTAGCTTCTGAGGGTCAGAAATCTGGCAGAGGCTTAGCTCAAGGGTTCTGGCTCAGGAAGGCTCACAAGGTTGCAGCCCCTGTATTGGTCAGGGCTCAGTCATCTCAGAACTTGACTGGGGCCAAAGGAGCCATGTCTAAGTCCCCTGATGGGGTGGCAGCAAGCCCCAGTTTCTCACCGGCTTTCTGCAGAGCCAGTGACACTCCAGAAAGCTGGCCAGCAAGCCAGGGAGTACTTACAATGGAAGCTGCTTTTTGTAGGGGGTTTCCCTGGTGGCTCAGACACTAAAGAATCTGCCTGCAATGCAGGAGACCTGAGTCCGGTCCCTGGGTTGGGAAGATCTGCTGGAGGAGGGAATGGCTAACTCACTCCAGTATTCTTGCCTTGAGATTCCCGTGGACAGAAGAACCCGGCAGGCTATGGTCCA
This sequence comes from Cervus canadensis, assembly GCF_019320065.1. NCBI lineage: Eukaryota > Metazoa > Chordata > Mammalia > Artiodactyla > Cervidae > Cervus > Cervus canadensis. Next base: position 52,526,594 of record NC_057401.1, on the reverse strand, counting down.
TGGGGTCGCAAAGAGTCAGACACGACTGACGGACTAACAGCATTTTTGCCTTTTATAACCAAATGTCAGGAGGGTCATCGCTTCACTCTGCTGCATACTTTCTGTCACATAGACCATCCATGGCACACAGCAGAAGGGAATTATGCAAGATACGAATATCAGGCAGGGGTCGTTGGGGGTCTCCATGGAGGCTGGCCTCTGTAGGAGCTTTCACCCCAGTTCTGCTCAGTGCTCTCCCAGCTCCATGCCTATCTAGCTGTTCCCTCCATCATCTGTCCTGCTCCAACACGGCACTGGGAGACACAGCACATTTTCTGGAAAGCGCCTGTATGCTGACTGAAGGCGTTTGTGTACCAAATGCCATACTGGGTACCACGGAGACTTCTGAAACAAGAAGACGTAAGCTCTAAGACCTTCACTGTGTATCTGAGAAAACAGAACACACACCAGGATCCTTAGAACCCTTCTCATGGAGAATATAGAAAATGAGCTCAGTCATCGCTTAGGCAAAGAGGGGGATTCCCTGAAAGACCCATGTAGCCACAGGAAGGAGAACAGTGTGGACACAGCAAGATGCAAGACAAATCCCAGCAGAGCTCTCCCCACCCTTCCCCACTTCTATGACTCCCTCTATTGGCCTATTCTCTCAGACTGGCTTCTTTCTCATGGCAAGCACCAAAGATCTGGCAGCTCTGGGTCTATGTATTGAAGCTGCACTATGTAGGAGATAGGTTCCCCTGGTGGCTCAGATATTAAAGAGTCTGCCTGCAGGGAGGGAGACCTGGGTTCGATCCCTGGGTCAGGAAGACCCTCTGGAGAAGGAAATGGCAACGCACTCCAATATTCTTCCCATGGACAGAGGTACCTGGCAGGCTACAGTCTATGGGGTGGCCAAGAGTCAGACACGACCGAGCAGTTTCAAATTTTAAAATTTAAAGGAAGGGGTTTGACATTACGGCAGTCATTGGGATGGCTGTGGGAATTACAAAGATAAAACTACAAAGCACATTCCCTGCTATATGGGGGTGATAGGGAGGTAGGGGGAAGGAAGGTTAAGAACCTCATGTGTAGACTTGAAACCATCCCAAAGAGAAGACCCTGCCTGCATGTAGGTCTGCATATTAGAGAAAGGGACCATGAGAGTAGGGGTGAGCTTGTAGATTGTGTGAAACTGTGTCTCATTTCTAGTATATTCCAAGATTCCATTCTTTTCCCCTCTCTCTTTATTCAGTTGAGTCTACCTGGTTCTGTCCAGGTTGTCTCTTTAAGATGCCAGTTACATTCATAAAGAAGCCCTTCCCAGACTGTGTTCTGAGTAGTACGTAGTTTGCTGGAAGCCCTAGATTTCTAACAAGTCATAATAGTTTCTGACAGGATCTTTCTTTGGAAAGAAAATGTGAGAAAGCAAGGGGGATAAAAATGTCTTTGTTTTCACAGAGGCACAGTCAGAATGAATAATTAAGAAATTGATACTGAATTCAGCAGCATGATCTGAGCTGTTCATTTTCAAAAGAAGGTGGATGAGGGTGTGGGTGTGTTTGTGTTTCCAGACGACAGGTGGAATTTCCTGAGTTTTTTTTTTTTTGTGTGTGTGTTTCTGTTAATGATTCCACCCAACCAGCTGATGGGGCAGAACTCTCTCCTGGATGAGTAGAGCTGTTTTTCCAAAATGACAGTCTTAGAACCACTACATGGCTACTTAACTGACATGGCTTCAGAAAGAGGTAGGGTTCTAAGTGCGAAACAATAGCTTCAACTCTGTGTCCACTATCAAAACGTCTTTGTCAGAGAGACAAAATTTTGATTTCTATAGCTTAAAAAAGAGACAGGACTTCCCTGGTCTTCCAGGGGTTAAGACCCTTGCAGAGAGTTGCAGGTCTGATCGCTGGTTGGGGAACTAGGATTCTACATATCACATATCACATGGCCCAAAAATTAAGAAAAAAAAAAAAATTACAGGTCTTCCCTGGTGGCTCAGTGGTAAAGAATCAGCCTGCTGATGCAGGGGACATGGGTTCGATCCCTGGTCTGGGAAGATCGCACAGACCATGGAGCCATGAAGCCCGTGTACCACAACTACCGAGTCCGTGTCCTCCAGCTTGAGAGCCGCAACTGCTGAAGCCTGAGTGCCCTAGAGCCGGTGCTCAGCAACAAGAGAAACCACTGCAGTGAGAAACCCAACCAGTGCTCAGCAACCAGGGAGTAGCCTCCACTAACCACAACTAGAGGAAGCCAGAGCGTGGCCGCGAAGACCCAGCACAGTCAAAAATAAATAAATAAATACATGAACTTACAAAAACAAATAAAAATAAAAAAGAGGCAGGTATAAAACATTTCTGGAAGAGTTAGGATACTGATTACGATATTAGTAACTTCTACTAAATGTTAATAAATCCTATCCAATACCCTCCTGGATTTTTAAAAATTGAATGAGGCATGTGCACATGTATGCATGCGCATGCACGCGTGTGTGTGAATTAGGTTAGGGACTTGGATTTCTAACTGCCTAATACAGCAGTTTGCTTAGAGTTGAGCATCATGAATTCTCATTGTGCTTCACACCACAAGCAAATGGGATTTTGAATGGGAATTCTGTCTGCAACATAATAACCTGGGGTCAGACATTGGACCCTCTCAGAATATTTATGTCTTTGATGATTTATTTTAACAATCTGTCTGAATATTAACATTCCAATGAGCCTAGTTTTCTTTTCAAAACTGAATTCTTTTCAATAGGCACATGTGAGTTAACATTTTCCCCCCAAATGTCTCATTGAGGAGCAGAGAATAGTTCAATATTCCTTTCCCAATGTGGTATCACTAGCGCATTATCTCCTTCAAATGACAACCTTTGGCAACAGTTCAGATCAGATAAGGCCTGTTATTTATTTAAGGCCCTTAAAGAGCACAGCCAATTAGAGACCATTGAATAGTACTCCCATCACTGAGGTTTCCTAGACAGGGCTCAGTAATGGAGTTTTAGAGCTCCTGTTACAAGGCATGGCAGGTTGCCTGTTCTCAAAGGGATGTTTATTTTTGGAAATCTGTGATTCCCTTGTTAGACTCACACTCCTTTGATTGTAGGTGTTTCAAAGAAACCTGAGCCCTTGTCCAGCTATTTCTATAAAACCACCTACCTCCCCCCACCCCCTCCCCCACAGAGGTGGCTGGCAAGGAAGAATTCAGTAAAAATAAGTTTAATAAAACTACTCTGCTTGATTCAACTGACTTCATATAAATAATTCATCAAATTTCTATTAATGAAGTACTCCATTAATTAATTCATTCAGCCAGTTTATTGAGGGCTCATTTCAGTCAAGGCAATAGGTAAGTTCTCTACTCTGATTTGACAGCAAGCAAATGGACAGTAAACACACATGCATGCATAAACATACATGTGTCATCAGCATCAGATAGCAGGCAAAGGCCAGGCTGAAAATCCCCCCAGTGTGATAGGATAGACAGTGACGGAGCCAGTACCCTAGTTGAAGGGGCTTACATGTCTCATTTAGGAGGAGTCATTTATGTGAGGTCCATGTGATCAGAAGGAGTTAAGCTTGTGATGACCTAGGGATGAATATTCAAGGTAGAGAGAAGAACTTCTTCAAAACTCCCACAGTTGGACGGGTTTGGCATGTTGGAGGAAGAGAAAAACAGTCCATGTGATGAAGTTCAGGCAGGGGGTTTGGAGAAGTCCCTCTCATGGAAGGAGACCCATGAATGGTCTCCATCACGGACAACTGTAGGTCAGCAGAAGTTTAGATCTTATTTTAAGTGCAATGGCTGGTTATTGAAGAGTTGTAATCAGAAGAATGTCATGACTTAATTTAACTTTTCTGCAGCAAAAGAATGATAGGGAACAAGAGAGGAAGTAGGGAGATCAATTAAGAGGCAATTATAGTAGACTAGGAGAAGGAAATGGCAACCCACTCCAGTATTCTTGCCTAGAGAATTCTGTGGACAGAGGAGCCTGGTGGACTGCGGTCCATGGGGTCGCACAGAGTCGGACACGACTGAAGTGACTTAGCATGCACGCATGCATTGGAGAAGGAAATGGCAACCCACTCCAGTGTTCTTGCCTGGAGAATCTCAGGGACAGAGGAGCCTGGTGGGCTGTCTATGGGGTCGCACAGAGACGGACACGACTGAAGTGACTTAGCAGCAGCAGCAGCAGCAGCAGCATAGTAGACTAGGCCAGTGGCTCCAGTTGTAGAGAAGGCTGAGCCTGGAGAGTGAGTGATGGGGCACTGGAGAAAAGAAAATATTTCATGTTTATATATATACATATGTATGTCTATTTATGCATATACATCTATGTATGATTTAAATTTCTTCCTTTAAACTTTCTGTTTCTATGTTATAATATGTTTCTATATTATAATATGCGTATCTACCATAGTAGATATGTTATTCATAAAGAAATCAACATACAAGGACTTCTCTGATGGTCCAGTGGTTAAGACTTTGATTTCTAATGCAGGGGGTGCAGGTTCAATCCTTGGTCAGGGAACTAAGATCCCACATGCCTTGTGGCCAAAAAATGAAACTACAAAACAGAAGAAATATTGCAAAAAATTCAATTAAGACTTTAAAACTGGTCCACATAGAAAAAAAATTAAAAAAAAAAAAAAGAAATCATACCTAATGATGAGTGTGTGTGCTCAAAAAGATATTTTTTCTATGTCACTGTGAGCCAAAGATTTTGGAAGTCCTCAGTCAAGGGGTCAAATGATGGTGACTTGCATTTGGTGGTGATAGTGGAGGTAAAAGGCAATAGATGCATTTGGGATAAGGTTGGAAGATAAAATTAACAGAATTTGTTGATGATTGGGTTGTGCTAGTGGAGAAGGAAATGGCAACCCACTCCAGTGTTCTTGCCTGGAGAATCCCAGGGACAGAGGAGCCTGGTGGGCTGCTGTCTGTGGGGTCGCACAGAGTCCGACACGACTGAAGCGACTTAGCAGCAGCAGCAGCAAGGTTGCGCTAGATTCAGCGTGGGGCCATGAGAACATGTATGGCTCAAGACACAGCCCAGCCCTCAGGGGGTCTTGTAGGATATTCCTGACTCAGGAATGAGGATGCAACAATTTTCGAGTTTTTGTTTCCTTATCACTTTCACCTAAGATGTGACTCACATTTTCTTGAGTAAAAATAAACTTCTCTTCATGTCCAGGTGACCTCTTTGCACAACTCTCGGGGCCACCATTAGCGTTATATTCTCCAGGGTTCTGTTTTATGAAGTTGTGCTCCAGAACAAAGCACTCAGTATTGCATATTGAAAAGATGTTTCGTGTGTGTGTGTGTGTGTGTGTGTGTATGTGTAATTTTTGAGAATCTTTTCCAGTAGCGTGTCTCTAATTTAGGTTTATTCCACCCCACCCCTCTTCATCTCCTACTGTCAAATGAGTCTTTCCTTGAGACTATGGAAATGAAGGAATAATTTGAGATTAACCAACTACTTTATGGCTGAGAGTTCAGGTGTCAAGGAAGAGCAGCAACCTTAAGGTGGGACTTGGAGCCATGAGCGGAAGCTGTCATTTGTTCTTAGTGAATCTGGTTATAAAAGACTATAGGAACTTCCTTGGTGGTCCAGCGATTTTAAGACTTCGCCTTCCACCGCAGGGGGTGTGGGTTCGATCCCTGGCTGGGGAACTAAGGTCCCACACGCCACATGGCCCCAAAACCAAAACATAAAACATAAATAATATTGTAACAAATTCAATAAAAGACTTTAAAAATGGCCCACATCAAAAAGAAAAAAAGTAACCCTGGAGTTTCCACATGTGATCGGTTTTCACCCTTGGTCAGGCTGGATGTCACTCATGATACACACCTGTTCACTTCATTCTGTCCCCAGCCTCCAAATAACCTACCCACGCTAATGGCATTAGTAAACTAAATGAAACCTTGAACACTGTGTCCCCAGAATATGTTTGTCCTTTCCCGAGTCACTCTCATCTCTGCATTGAGAAGCTTTTCCCCAGGCAGCCCTGGGCCTGTCTTCACTCCGCTCAGCCTCCTTTATCACACAAAACTGGGCACAGGTTACTATGTGTTCTTCAAATTATGTTCTAGGCAAACCAGATCCCTCCCTGAGATGGAATTCGTGTAACAACGTCTACAAAGATAAAACTTTATGTTGTTACAGGGAGATTGCAATAATTGTTTTATGTTAACAGTGGTATTTTTGCTATGTTGAAATGAACTCCAAGTGACTGGCCGATGGATGAACTCTCAGAATAGAATTTATATTTACATTAGAGACCCCCTTATCTATTAAATTCGCAAAGGGAACCTTCACTTTGTTCTGAAAGCACAGTGTACTCTATTTATCCTGAGGTGAAGAACACACAAGTTTTTTTTCCCTAAGAAACAGGAAAATTATCTTTTATAATGTTACAATGTTTTAGTTTTTCAGGGAAGCCAAAGCAATAGGCAAGCAGTTAAAACAGATTTTGTTGTTGTTGCTATTTCAGTGAGGACGCTTACATTAGAGTGGATTAAAGCCATTTTTTAAAGAAGAACAGAGAGTCATTATTTTCTAATGGAGTCATTATTTTCTAATGAAAAACAGGAGAAAATCTACCTGCCATTTTGTCCCGATTGCTGTTTTGGGGGAGAAACTAAAGGCTTAGACTCTGTGTTTTGGTCTTGAATGCTTGAAAAGCAGTAGAAACAATACTCTTGCACTCTCATAACTGCAAATCACCTTAGGAAAATTGAACATATATATATATGCAGGAACTAGCTCAAGACACTTGGTGAATTGATAGAAGCCAAGTGGAGAATTCATCATTTCACTTGACAAATACCGTTCATAGCCCTGCTGTCAGAACAGCAGTATGTCAGTATTGGAGTTTGAGTAAAAGATGAAAATATAAGTTGAAAATGTAAAACTTTCAAGTGTTGGGCAGTTGTCACCTGCCTCCTGCATTTTGAGCATCCTCATAATGTCTGGAGAATTCACCGCCTATATTAGTTTTCTGTTGCTGTTTTTTTAAAAATGACCACAAACAGTGATTTCATGAGTCAGACACGACTTAGTGACTAAACCACAGGGATTTAAAAAATACAAATTGGTTGTCTTACAGTTTTGGAGATTGGCAGTCCAAGGTCCGTATCTGTGGGTTAAAACTAAGGCACTACAGGCCAGTGTTCCTTCTAGAGTCTTTAGAGTCTGTTTCCTTGACTTTTCCAGCTTCTAGAGCCTACTGTATTCCTGCAGTTGATACTCCACCCTCCGTTATCAAAGCCAGCACAGGATCACCAGCTCCCTCTGTGTTCACTGCTTCTATCACCACATCTCCTTGTCTGTTCCTCTGAATCTCCTGTCTTCATCCCATAGAAATGCTTGGGATTAGACAGTGCTTGTTGCTCAGTCGTGTCTGACTCTGCGACTCCACGGACTGGAGCCCATTAGGCTCCTCTGTCCATGGAATTCTCCAGGCAAGAATCGTGGAGCCGGTTGCCATTCCCTTCTCCAGGGGATCTTCCTGACCCAGGGGTCAAACCTGGGTCTTCTGTACTGCAGGCAGATTCTTTACCATCTGAGGCACCAGGGAAGAACTAAGGCCCACCCAAATAATCCAGGATGATTTTGTCATCACGAGATCCTTAGTCACATCTTCGAGTCTCTTTTGCCATGGAAGGTAACACATTCTCGGGCTCTGGGGATTAGAAGATAGATGTCTTTGGGGACCACCATTCTGTGGGCCCGTCACCTCTCAGTTCACAGGCCAGACCTTCGTCCCGGAGCTCACTCTCTCAGCTCTCATCATCAGCGCATGTGCATTACGTGCTAAGTTGCTTGAGTCATGTCCGACTCTTTGTGATCCCTATGGACTGTAGCCTGCCAGGCTTCTCTGTCCATGGGATTCTCTGGGCAAGAATAGTGGAGTGGGTAGACATCTTCTTCTCCAGGGGATCTTCCTGACCCAGGGATCACACCTAGTCTCCTGTATTGCAGCCAGATTCTTTTATTTATTTGTTTAATTGAAGGATAATTGCTTTACAGAATTTTGTTGTTTTCTGTCAAACCTCAACGTGAATCAGCCATAGGTGTACATATGTCCCCTCCCTCCTGAGTCTCCCTCCCATCTCCCTCCCCTTCCCAACCCTCTAGGCTGATACAGCCCCCGTTTGAGTTCCCTGAGACATACGGCAAATTCCCGTTGGCTATCTATTTCACATGTGGTAATGTAAGTTTCCATGTTACTCTCTCCATACATCTCACCCTCTCCTGGCCATGGCCATAAGCCTGTTCTCAATGTCTGTTTCTCCACTGCTGCATTGAAAATAAATTCATCAGCACCATCTTTCTAGACTCCATATATATGTGGGAGTATATAATATTTATCTTTCTCTTTATGACTTACTACACTCTGTATAATAGGCTCTAGCTTCATCCATCTCATTAGAACTAACTCAAATTCATTCCTTTTCATGGCCGAATAATATTCCATTGTATATATATATGTACCGCAACTTCTTATCCTTTCATCTGTTGATGGACATCTAGGTTGCTTCTGTGTTCTAGCTATTGTAAATAGTGTGCAGGCAGATTCTTTACTGTCTGAGTCGCCAGGGAAGAGCTAAGGCCCACTTAAATAATCCAGGATGATTTTCTCAAGATCCTTAATTATATCTTCAAATTCCCTTCTGTGATGGAAGGCAACACATTCTCTGGTTCTGGGGATTAGAAGATGGATGTCTTTGGGGACCAGCATTCTGTGGGTTGTGTCACCTTTAAGTTCACTATCTGGATCTTATGTATTCTTGCCTGGGAAATCCCATGGGCGGAGGAGCCTAGTGGGCTACAGGCCATGGGGTCACATGACTCGGACATGACTGGATCACCTTAGCACAGAGGCACCCATGCGACCAAGGGGATACAAATGAGATGCACTTGTGCTGAAGTTGGATTTAGAGTGAATCACCCAAAGAAACAGAGGTCTTGCATGTGGTTTTCATCCTGACTTGGTTGGGAAGCTGACAGTTGGAAGAGCATAGATGGAAAGTATGGCTGGTCTCTGGGGAGTGACTTGCTATGCTGAGTCCTTGTTTGGGGATAATGTCAGTAGCTTCTAGGTCATAGATGGTATAACTTGGGTTTTGTGCCTGGTCACTTAACTAACCTATAAACCTATTCTCTGACTCATCTGAAGATTCTAAGAGCTACGTATTATCCCGGACTAAATTCCTTTTCTGCTTAAATAGCCAATTTGCTGTTGTTAGTGGTTAACAACCCTGAATAATGTAATTTATCACAATAAGGACCATCTAATTTGGTTCAAGTTAGAACCACGGGCATGCATCAGTGTTTAAAAAAGCAGCATGGTAGTGCCCTAATCAAGGAAATAAAGCATAAACACCTTATCTAAAACCCCCATCCTAATATTCTCTGGAATCTAAAAATAAAATCTTTACTTCTCAGTTCCTCAGCTGGATACTTCCCCTGTTCCAGATTAGTAGCTTATTCATGGCTTTATTAGTAATATGAAGATATTGACTTTTTCTCCGCTCACTGAATAACAAATCAATTCTTTCTAATATAAGATTCTTTCTCTCTCCTAAAACTGAAGTAGAATTGTTTGTATTTCAAAACTGCTAGACCTACCCTCTGGTCATTTCTTTTAAAGAGATTTTATTAAAGGTCTTTATAGAGCAACATCCAGACTCCAAATCTAGTGGCCAAGGAGACCCTATTATGCTGTGAGTACCTGCTGGGGCACGGCAGGTGGCTCTGGCTTCCCACCCTTCTCTTCAGAGGTGGGAGTGGTGGGCAGTATTTCATCTTTGGGTTCCAGACTGTTCATGTGATCAGGCAGAACCTTCTTGCATGCGTGCATGCTGAGTCACTTCAGTTATGTCCAACTGTTTGTGACCCTATGGACTGTAACCCACGAGTCTCCTCTGTCCATGGGATTCTCCAGGCAAGAAGACGGGTGTGGTTGCCATGTCCTCCTCCAGGGGATCTTCCCAATCCAAGGACTGAACCTATGTCTCTTAAGTCTCCTGCATTGGCGGGCTGGTTCTTTACCACTAGCGCCACCTGGGAAGCCCTAGGGGCTTCTAAGGGCCAGTCTTATCAGTTGAGTCCTAAGGCAGCATGATTTTCACCTTGATGTCTAGCAGTCTGTCTGAGCAGCACATGGCACAAGGCGGTGTCAACATCATGGTTAACAGGGTCTTCACTGTGGACCATCAGGCCATCCACAAGCTTCATGGATTTAGCCCTCTGTCCTTGGAGTTTCCCAGATACCATGACCTCACAGTCCTTGACTATACTCTCCGTGATGAACCACAGCATACCAGAGCAGGCCCTAGCCCTGCAAGGCCTCATGGGAGTTTGTAACTCAGACACTATGCCTGGGCAAGGATGGACAGACCTCCTGTGGCCACCTTTCCAGCATAAAGTTCTACACTTTCCTCAGAGAAGCCAAATCTCTTCTGAATCACCGAGAACATTCTGTATCCTGGTGGCCAAGATAATGATTTCTGTCCTGGTTGATGTAACTTGGACTTCAACCCCAGAGTACCCATCTTCAGCCAGCTCTCACATGAGAAACTCATTCAGTTCAGCTTTGAAGATGTCATTAGTGACAAACTTCCTCTTCTTGGAAATCTGCACCACCATCTTGCCTTCATGATCTGCTGAAAGGACAGTACCCTCTGGTTCTTAATTTAGCTGATTTTTCTTTGGAGGCTCAAAGATGGCAGTTTGACAGTTTACTCCCAAATTCTTAGAGGTAATTGACTTGTGTAGCTCCGTTTTCTTTTTAGATTTTTTTCTTTGTTAACGGCTTCCTCCTCTTGTTTGTTCACATCTATAAAATAGAAAGAATGAAAGTCACTCGGTCGTGTCCAACTCTTTGCGACCCCATGGACTATACAGGCCATGGAATTCTCCAGGCCAGAATACTGGAGAGGGTAGCTTTTTCCTTCTCTAGGGAATCTTCTCAATCCAGGGATTGAATCTAGTCTCCTGCATTGCAGGTGGATTCTTTACCAGCTGAGCCACCAGGGAATCCCCTATAGAATAGCGTTGACTATACAGTAGAATTAACTATGCATTCAGAAAATGATTTCTTGGATCATGATAAGAGACTGAAGGTTTCTGGTTCAAGAAGGCAAAGCAGGAGGAGCGTGACCTTGCCTCCTTCCATGAATGCACCAGATCAACTGCTATACTTGGAACAATTTCCTTGGGGTGGAGTGGTGAGTATTGCTATCACATCACGTCTGTATCTAGTAGACAATAATGGATTAAAAAATAAGCAAATATTGAGACTACTAATCAAGGTAGTTGAGGTGAAGGATGCTATCGTCTACTTTTGTAGAAATTTGGATGGCATTATGTGACATTTTGGCAAGTTTTAGAGGTGTGAAGCTTAGCTAAAAACAGCTTTCAGGCTCCAGTTATTAATAGACTCATCTTTAGTGAACTGAAATAATAGTTTTCACATGTAAAACCAAGGTCCCCTAGCAGTTCTGTGCTGAATTTTTCCCAAGCCCTTGAACTGTGCAATTACTAAGGTTTAAGGTGGTGTATGACAGTTTGCTAAGTAGGACACTATAACGTACGACTGTGATCAAATCACAGCCCTTCCACACTGAAGGTAGTGTGAAAAATACCCTTTCTTTGATCTCTTTCAAGTGAAATGAATGAGTGTTTATTTATCAGACACTGACAACATGCCCAACATTGTCATAGGTCTTACCAGAAATAAAAGAAAAAACTCCCAAGGTCTTGCCTTCTCAGGAATTTAAAATTTAATTGGTGAAGGAACAATTTTATTTAAGGAAAACTAAGGAATAAAATGGGCTTCCCTGGTGGCTCAGACTGTAAAAAATTCGCCTGCAATGCAGGAAACATGGGTTCAGTCTCTGGGTTGGGAAGATCTCCTGCAGAGGGGAATGGCTACCCACTCCAGTGTTCTTGCCTGGAAAATTCCATGGACAGAGGAGCCTGGTGGGCTACAGTCCATGGGGTCACAAAGAGTCAGACATGACTGAGCAAATCATCACACCACACACAAAGAGTAAGATATGACAATGTGTGGAATTGAATGCAATACTGAGGGCTACAGACTGTGTCTTACCTAACTTAGGAGTTTAGACAAAGGACAGAGGAATGTTGGCTAGAGGGAGCCATTTGAGAGGGCTTTCTTGAGAATGGTTATGATGTAGGCGTCTTCTCCAGTTCAATTAGAATATGAATTAAATAATATACTTGTGAATTAAATACATGTTTAATAGAATATGAATTAAAGAAGGCTAGCACTTCAGGATAAGAAGTAATCCAATCGGATTAAATCAAGAAAAATAAAAACCGCTTAAGATATTTCCAGCAGAGAGGTATTTAATATGGGGAATTAGGTTTAAACATTATTGGAGGGAATTTGCTGGTGGTCCAGTGGCTAAGACCCCATGGTCCCCAAGGCAGAGGGCTCAGGTTTGATCCCTGGTGGGGAAACTAGATCCTATATGCTGCAACCAAGACCAGGTGCAGCCAAATAAATAATTTTTTAAAGAAAGCTTAAAATAGTTATTGGAAAGCTTGGGGGAACAGAAAAGGAAGTGGTGTTCTCAGATGTAAGCAACTACAGGGAAATGTTGTCAGACGTGCAGCCCTGAACCCCTCCCTCTCAAGCATCCTGTGAGGTCTGTTACCTCACTCTAGCCCAGGTATACTGCAGGTACCAGGGAGCTATATAGCTACTGCAATGGCCTGAGGAAGAAAGGTTCCTACTCTTCTTCAACCCTCTAATCTCAAAGACAGCCTCTTGTTGGTAGAACCTCGACTGGAACCCTGATAGCCAAGGAGTCTGAAATGTAGCCTCTAGTCTTCTAGCCCCTGCTAAGCACCAACAACAGATATTACCTGGTGTGATGTGGCGTGGTTGATGCAACTGCTATTTTAGAAAGATTTCTCTGGTAGTAACTGAAGTCCTAGGTCCCCATTGATGCTCCTGCCTGCCCCCTCCCGACCCTTCTCTGCATGCTAAGTTGATTCAGTCGTGTCAGACTATTTGTGATCCTATGGACTGTATTCCTCCAGGCTCTTTTATCCATGGGGATTCTCCAAGCAAGTGGGTTGTCATTTCCCACTCCAGGGGATCTTCCTGACCCAAGGATCAAACTTGCGTCTCTTACGTCTCCTGCATAGGCAGGAGGTTCTTTACCACTAGCACCACCTGGGAAGCCCAACCCATACTCTATCCTTTTTCAACTATCTTTGGGGTTATTTTTTATCTTGTTATTTTCTACCATATTAACATTACATACTTGTTTTTATGTCTTAGTTTTATCTCCTTAACCAGATTTTTAAAGACTGGGAGCACAGCTTCATTTATTAACAAATAGCAATTTACTGTACAAGAAACAAAATATCCTTTGCAATGTTGATGGCAGAGCAGTGAACAAGACACTCATGATCTGCTCTAAGGAATAGTTGAGGATAAAGATATAAATGGATATTTAATATACAAGGTGATAAGTCCTATGAAGAAAAACTAGGGTTAAATGATAGATAAGGACAGTGGAGGGGGTGGGGAGAGGCTATTTTAAATGTGGTAGCCAGGGCAGGGTTTTCTAAGAGGACCTATAGGATATGAGAGGGGGAGCCAGGTATATATCTAGGGAGAGAGGTTTCCAGGCAGAAAAAATAGCAAAGGTAGAGTTGAGACTGGCTGGAGGGAAGCCAAGGAGTCCAGTGATGCTGGAAGGAAGAGAGCACAGGAAGGTGGTTAGAAATAAGATCAGAGAGGGGCAGGGATGGGAAACGATGTGTCAGACAGACATGTAGTTTCTGTATTCTTCACAGAGTTGTTTTCAATTGGGAAGACAGCATTTAACCTCAATTTTCAAATCCAACACCCACCTCTCCAACATTATCTTTTTCCCTTTTGTATTTTATTTTTCCTTCTCTCTGATGCAGGTCTGTAGCTATATTTACTTTTCCTTTTATTAAATTGCAAGGACCACTTGCCAGAATGAGGTATGCTCGGGTTATTCCTGTGCGGTACGTTGCCTTAGCAACAAGGCAAATCTTACCCATTTCAGCTAAAGCTTATCAATAAGGCAGTCTCATAAGAGCCTAATGTTCACATCATTACATGTCTGTTATGCTTTTTCCTCTGTGCCTTAACCATGGCAATTCTCAGATTAATTAGGCAGATGCAGATTGACTGAATGGCTCCACAGACACAGTCACTCAGAAACAGTAATACTAGAATGATGGTTAAAAATCACAGTGGACAACCCCAAGTTACCATAGTGCTTTTGTTTCCTAGCTCTGCTGCAGCAAATTCTTATCCCTTCCAGGCAGAAGCTTGAAGGTGTTGAACATCTGTCATCTATTTAGACTGGCCAGTATCCATTACTTAGAAACCTCAGGCAACAATAAAGCAGTGTTTGGAAGGAGGCAGAGTTATCCAGTCTTGCCAACTGCTGTTTAAGAATGAACAGGTATGAGAGTCCCTGAAAGTCAAAATAAAGTAAGAGAAATACATCTCAAAATTTTCAGGTTAAAACTGAAGGTACCTCAAGCCCCTGAAATAAATTATTTAATTTATGGTAAAAATGAGCAAAGGAACTGAAACTTTTTTGTTATAATAAGTTGCGCCTCTTGTTTAAAATATTTATGAAAATTTTTAGGAAGATTTATCTTAGCTTAGAGGAATAGTACAGCAGTACATGTATCTTTCGCTCTGAAAAAGCAAAGAAAGTGAAAGTGTTAGTCACTCAGTCATGTCCCATTCTTTGTGGCTCGATGGACTATAGCCTGCCAGGCTCCTCTGTCCTCGGAATTCTCCAGTCAAGAGTACTGGCCTGGAAAGCCATTCCTTTTTCCAGCGTATCTTCCCAGCTCAGGGATTGAACCTAGGTCTTCTGCATTGCGGAGGGATTCTTTACTATCTGAGCCACCAGGGAAACCCATTTATTTATCTATCTAGCATCAATTTATCTACTGACTGACTGACTGGAATTGAAGGGCAGACTGGTAGGCTGGAACTTCAGGTGAGAACTAGTGTTTCAGTGTTTAGTCTCCACTCCGTGGGACAGCACGTCAGAAGCAGGCAGACTTTCTATGTTACGGTCTTGGGAGAATTTCTTCTTCTACAAGAAACCTCTAAATGATTGAATATGTTGTTGTTGGACTAAGTCATGTCCGACTATTTGCAACCCCATGGACTGCAGCACACCAGGCTTCTCTGTCCTTCACTGTCTTCCAGAGTTTGCTCAAACTCATGTCCATTGAATTGGTGATGCCATCCAACCATCTTATCCTCTGTCACCCATTTCTCCTCCTGCCCTCAAACTTCCTCAGCATCAGGGTCTTTTCCAGTGAGTGAGCTCTTTGCAACAGGTGGCTAAAGTATTGGAGCTCCAGCTTCAGCGTCAGTCCTTCCAATGAATATTCAGGGCTAAATAACTTTAAGATCGATTGGGTTGATCTCCTTGATGTCCAAGGGACAATCAAGAGTCTTCTCCAGCATCACAATTCAAAAGCATCAGTTCTTTGGCCCTTAAACTTTTTTATGGTACAGCTCTTGCATCCATACGTGACTGCTGGAAAAGGCACAGCTTTGACTATATGAACCTTTGTCAGCAAAATGATGTCTCTGCTTTTTAATACCTTGTCTAGGTTTGTCATAGCTTTTCTCCCAAAGAGCAAGGGCCGTTGAATTTAGTGGCTGCAGTCACCATCCACTGTGATTTTGAAATCCAAGAAAATAAAATCTGTCACAGTTTCCACTTTGATTTTGGCCTATCACATTATGAAGAATAATCTGCTTAC
Organism: Cervus canadensis; assembly: GCF_019320065.1. NCBI lineage: Eukaryota > Metazoa > Chordata > Mammalia > Artiodactyla > Cervidae > Cervus > Cervus canadensis. Next base: position 52,510,792 of record NC_057401.1, on the reverse strand, counting down.
TCAAAGCTTTTTGATTTAAATGCCAATCACATCCTCAAATACTTTCAAAACATCTAGACTAGTGTTTGATCAAAGAATTCAGCACTGGAGCCTAGCCAAGTTGACATATAAGATTAATTACCAAAAAGCTTAAAATAAGAGATTTGAGGTTCATAGTTCTAGTTTCCTAAAGGTAAATTCTTTTCTTAAAATATGACGGAGGGAATAAAAAAGAAGTGAAACTAAGAAGTAAAAGAAATATGGCAGATAGAATAAAAATGATTGTAATTATTTTAGCAACTTCCTTATCCTTCATTTTTTTTCTCATTTCCTCAGTTATAGCACTTCTATTTGGTAAAACAATTAGGGAAGCATATTCTAGAAGCTGAATAATAATTTGCTTCATAATTATTTTATGTAGTGCTGTCAAGTGAAAAAATAATCTTATTCTCTGAGAACAGAAAACTATTGCATAATCTGGATAAAATTAAAATCTATATATTTTGAGACTTTTTTCAGCTAAGAGAATTAATGCTTTCCATGTGATATGGTTTGCGTAAAACAAACAATGCCTTGTTTTGACAATAAGAGTGTATAAATAACTAAAATCAATTAGTTAGTGTTGGATTTTGGCCCTACAAGATGTCTCTCAAAGGCTTATGTGATTATAGCTTGTGTGATTTTTGCAATTTTCCATGATAATCAGTTTCTATCATTAGATGATCTTCTCTTGCAAAACTGGAGCTCATGTCTTTCCTGTTTTGGTGACATTCTCACCCACCTGATAGAGTTATTACTGATATTGGAAATATAAAGACATTGGGGACCCAGAGGATTGCCAGGCTATGACAGTTAGTTTTATGTATCAACTTGCCTGGGCTATAGTACTCAATTATATAATCATGAAAGCATTTTGTACATGTGGTTAAACTCCACAATCAACTAGCCTTATTTATTTGATAAAAATGTAGAATCATTTTAATCCAAACTAAAATTAAAAATTGAATTAAAAATAAAATGAAATTTGCCTAAAAATAAAAATTAAACTAAATTAAAAATTTCAGTGAAAAGAGGTACAAACTATTATGTGAAGAATAAGTTGTAAGGATATACTGTAGAGCATAGGAAATATAAACAATATTTTATAATAACTATAAATGAAGTATAATTTTAAGATATTATGAATCACTATGTTGCACACATGAAAATTAATATTGTAAATGTACAATCAATTAACTTTAAGTAAAGGTGACTACCCTTTATAATATGAATAGGCCTCAGTCAGCCAATCAATTGAAGCTCTTAAGAGCGAAACTGGTTTCTTGCATGAAGAAGAAATTATGCCTCAAGACAGTAAAATAGAAATCCTGCCTGAATTTTCAGCTTGCCACCTGCTCTATGTAGTTCAGACAAACTCCTCAAATGTGTAAGTCAGTTTCTTGAAATAAATCTCCAAAAAAAGTATACGCATATATATACACACACACACATGTATATTTACACATACATTCATATATATGTGTATACTGGTTAGGTTTCTTTTTGTGTGTGTGTGTGTTCAGTTGCTCAGTCATGTCCAACTCTTTGTGGCCTCATGGACTGTAGCCTGCCAGGCTTCTCTGTCCATGGAATTTTCCAGACAAGAATACTGGAGTGGATTGCCATGACCTTATCCAGGGGATCTTCCTAATCTAGGGATCTAACCTGAGTCTCTTATGTCTCCTGCATTGACCAGGGGATTCTTTATCACTAGAACCATCTGGCAAGTCTGTTTCTTTGGAGAATGCTTCAAGATACTCACACTAATATTGCTTTTTTTTTTTTTTTGACTCATTCATTTGCATTATTGAACTTGGTGTGTATCTGTTAAATCTCAGTGTCTATATGACATTGCCTAGTCTAAAGGCATAAGAAGTCATTGAAGTCATGATGCTGTGGATATATTTGTGTAGACTAAGCAGCTATTTTGAACTGTGGTATTGGAGAAGACTCTTGAGAGTCCCTTGGACTGCAAGGAGATCAAATCAGTCAATCCTAAAGGAAATCAACCTTGAATATTCATCGGAAGAACTGATGCTGAAGCTGAAGCTCCAATGTTTTGGCCACCTGATACAAAGAACTGGCTCATTGGAAAAGACCCTGATGTTGGGAAAGATTGAAGTCAGGGGGAGAAGTGGTATGACAGAGGATGAAATGGTTGGATGGCATCACTGACGCGATGGACATGAGTTTGAGTAAACTCCGTGAGTTGGTGATGGACAGGGAAGCCTGGTGTGCAGCAGTCCATGGGGTCATAATGAGTTGGACACGACTGAGTGACTGAACTGAAACAGCTCTTAGGAATGGATGGTAACTTGGAAAATCATTTGCAAGTTGGATTAAATGTTGGGTTTATTAAAACTAGACTATCATCTTATAAAATTAATTTATATAAGTTTGGCTGTGGGATTTAACCTTCAAAGTATTAATTGTCAAATATGCCATCGAGTTGACCCTCTAGTAAAAAAAAGAAAGAAAAAATGATATAATGGCAATGCCTAAAATCATCCATCTGCAAATTATATAAGATACCTCTGCAAATGGAGGCAAATCAGATGGGTGAAGTTCAAAGCTTGGTAAGGTTCCCTGTGTGAAATTTCAATACCTTAAAAAAGGATGTCAGAACCTGAGCTTGGTTTAAAAACAAATACCAGCTGAGGGATGTGGCTTAGTTTTCTGACGGAAAATACTAAGATAGAGAATAGCTCAGATGCTCAGGGTATGAACTAATTAAGGAACCTTCTCAAAATTACCCTCCGTAGATCTAGCCTAGGTGCTGGGTGTAGGATTCATTCTTTGTACGATTCCAGACTTGCAGACACAAATATGCAGTCTTAGGAAGCTCAGCCTGGAGCCACTTTGTGACAGAGGGCAGAAGTCTGGCAAATGTTTCCTGAAAGTAGATTTGCTGTGCATGGGTTAAATTATGTGGTTTTACAAATTATCAAGAGGGCCACCAAATCCAGATTTACTACTCATATAAAACGTTCTTCTGCTTTCTTGAGGTAACCAATGAAATTTGGGGAGGCTGACACACACTTATTTACAACAAGTCAAGCAAGCTAGGTCAAGGAACTACAGACTTAGAGGTGAGGATTTTTGGGTGATATGAATTAAGTTTGGCATAGCGACCTCTTTCTGCTGACAGTCCTCTTTCGAAGGTCACCATCTCTCTCATTGTCAAGTCTGGTGACTTTTCACCGGCTTTTATTCTCCAGGGCTTCTGAAGAAGTTACTCCTCCAGTACTTTGATTACTGACACTTCTCTTCCTCAATCTGTTTTGCTTTCTCTTCTCTGTTGATTCTTCTCTTTCTCCCACTCTAATTTGCTCTAGTGCTTTATTCTTTACAGAATGAAAATTATGAGACTTTGAAGAAAGGCTTAGCACCGAAATTAATTCATTTTGGGGGATACTTCTTTCATCAGTGAGAATATAGATTTTTTTAGTTCCAACTTTCTGTGTTCTTCCCTCCTCACCCTTTAGTGAAGAAGAGGGTATTTTTAAATCATAATAAAACATGGAATTATGTTGCACTGAAGAGTCTGGAAGATCTCTACTTAGTTCTTCTATGAGAGGCAGATGGAGACCCCAGCTCAAAGGATGGAGGTAGGGACTTGGGTCCCAGAGACTGGGCCTAGAGAACATGCTGGGACTCATGGGCTGTTTCAAATAGATCTGAAATGTGGGAAGAACAGAGTGAGATGAGCTGCAAGTCCTCTTCTTGAGACCCCTGGGAGCCCCACTGTGTAGGGACTGAAGGGAAAAGGGAAAAGGGTAGGAATGCTTTCACACATCCTTCACACTTGGCATATTTGTGAATGACTAGTTTCTCTCCTGGGATTAGACAGTGCCCACCTGCTTTTCCTGCCATTGGATAGCTGGCAGAGATCTCACTTGTGAGCAAGTAGCATCATCTTTTGTCTGTGGGAGCCACTGGAGATGCAGTGGTTATTCTAATCTCTCGCCTTCTGTCATTTCACCAAAGCATCACCCTTATATGTCTAAGTACCTTCCGGAGGTATATCTTAGACATCCCCATGCTTGAAGGAACTCAACCCACCCCCAACTGTCCCTATCCTTCCCACTCTCTCTAATGTGTCTCCTGCTCCTGATTCTCAAAGATAGGATGATTCTCCCAACTGAGAGGAAGGGAGAATAGACTCCCAAACTGGAGTCTGTCTGACTCTTCTTTTCTGTTTGATGACTCATGGATTTAGTCTGCGTTGAGTTCTGTATCTTGTTGGCTTTGGCTCTTATCCTGTCTCTATATCCTCTTTTCCATTAACTTTGTGGAAACCCTCATCTAAGTCATATTTGCCTTGTGCCTTCTTATTGTTCTCTCCTTCCTTCTTCTCCACTCCAAGCTGAATACTTTAGCTAGATTTATTTTCTTCAAAGAAATTCTTCTTATCTTGCCATTGCTATTCACAGACATTTATATCCACCTGCCTGGTTTCTAGAGCCTCGAGTTCTAGCTACATTGTCCAAACATTCTTCTTTTTTTGGCCACTTTGAGCAACATGTGGGATCTTAGTTCCCCAACCAGGGATTGAATCTGTGCCCCCTGCATTGGGAGTCCAGAGTGCTATTCACTTGACCACCAGGAAAGTCCCTATGCAAACATTCTTGTTTCTCCAGCACAACCTCTGCACTCACCTTACAACACTCTTAAAGCCTTGGGGACAAATCTTGCTTACCCTTACCTCACTGCCTTTCTTCTTCATCTTCATCCTGCCTGTATCAATGATGATTTCAAGTTCTTGCAATCCCCTCTCACTGCTTTCAAAGCCAGCAAGAATTATTTCCTTTGCAGTCTTATTGTTCGGTGTTACATATAATATACTTAGTACATCCTTATGTTTTCTCTCTGCTCAGTCATGTCCGACTCTTTACAGCCCCATGAACTGTAGCCCACCAGGCTCCTCTGTCCATGGGATTTCCCAGGCAAGAATACTAGAGTGGGTTTCCATACCCTCCTCCAGGGGATTTTCCCGAACCAGGGATCGAACCCACAACTCCTGCATTGACAGGCAGGCTCTTTATCACTAGCACCACCTAGGAAGCCCAAATAAATTGTTACTAGAGAGGAAACATGGGCTTCCCAAGTGGCGCTAGTAATAAAGAACGTGCTTGCCAATACAAGGGACTCAGGTTTGATCCCTGAGAGGGAAAGATCCCCTGGAGGAGGGCATGGCAACCCACTCTAGTATTCTTGCTGGGAGTATGCCATGGACAGAGGAGTCTGGTGGGCTAAAGTCCATAGGGTGGCAAAGAGTCAGACACGACTGAAAGGACTTAGCACACACATACCCATTTATTTGCTATGTATGCTGAATAGTGTGTTAGGCACTGGATATATGGTGATAGAAGGGTAAGAGGCTTATGGAAGCTTCCTGATGGGAGAGACCAACTGAGGGAGAAATTGGGTCTTGTTTTGATGCGCGGGGCCATGTTCAGCAAATCTTTCATCCAATTTTCTCTTGACGGGTGGAACTGTGTTCCTCCCTTATTATTTACCTGGGGCCAAACCATGGTGGAGGTAATGAAGATAATGCAGCCTCCTTCAAAAGGTCCCATGCAGGCACTGCTACACTCAGTGACCCCAGCCCTGCAGCAGGCCACTGCTGGCCCATGCCTCCGCCGGAGACTCCTAGACACTCACAGGCAAGTCTGGGTCAGTCTCTTGTGGAGTCACTGCTCCTTTCTCCTGGGTCCTGGGGACAAGGTTCTGTTTGTACCTGCCAAGAGTTTGTTTCCCAGTCCTGTGTAAGTTCTGAAGGCTCTATGGTGGGGTTAATGGCAACCTCTTCCAAGAGGGCTTATGTCATACCCAGGTCTGCTGCATCCACAGCCCCTGCCCCTGTGGCAGTCCACTGCTGACCTCTACCTTCTCAGGAGACACTCAAACACAGTTCTGTCTCAGTTTCTGGGAGGTCTGTGGGTCCTGGTGTGCACAAGGTTTGCATAAGCCTCTCAGCCTTCTCCATCAGAGGGCAGACAGACTGAAAACCACAATCACAGGAAACTAAATGATCTGATCGCATGGACCACAGCCTAGTCTAGCTCAATGAAACTATGAGCCATGCCATGAAGGACCACCCAAGACGGACTGGTCATTGTAGAGAGTTATGATAAAATGTGATCCACCGCAGAAGGGAATGGCAATCCACTTCAGTATTCTTGCCTTGAGAACTCCATGAACAGTATGAAAAGGCAAAAAGACAGGACACTGAAAGATGAACTCCCAGGTCAGTAGGTGCCCAATATGCTACTGGAGATCAGTGGAGAAAAAACTCTAGAAAGAATGAAGAGACGGAGCCAAAGCAAAAACAATACCCAGCTGTGGATGTGACTGGTGATGGACGTGAAGTTGGATGCTGTGAAGAGCAATATTGCAGAGGAACTTGGAATGTTAGGTCAATGAATCCAGGCAAATTGGAAGTGGTCAAACAGGATATGGCAAGAGTGAACATCGACATTTTAGGAATCAGTGAACTAAAATAGACTGGAATGGGTGAATGTAACTCAGATGACCATTATATCTACTACTGTGCACAAGAATCCCTTAGAAGAAATGGAGTAGCCATCATAGTCAATAAAAGAGTCTGAAATACAGTACTTACATGCGATCTCAAAAATGACAGAATGATCTCTGTTTGTTTCCAAGGCAAACCATTCAATTTCACAGTTATCCAAGTCTATGCCCCAAACAGTAATGCTGAAGAAGCTGAAGTTGAATGATTCTATGAAGACCTACAACACCTTATAGAACTAACACCCAAAAAAGGTGTCCTTTTCATTATAGGGGACTGGAATACAAAAGTAGGAAGTCAAGAGATACCAGGAGTAACAGGCAAATTTGGCTTTGGAGTACAAAATAAAGCAGGGCAAAGGCTGACAGAGTTTTGCCAAGAGAATTCACTAGTCATAGCAAACATTCTCTTCTAACAACACAAGAGAAAATGCTATACATGGACATCCCCAGATGGTCAATACTGAAATCAGACTGATTATATTCTTTGCAGCCAAAGATGGAGAAGTTCTATACAGTCAAAAACAGGACCAGGGGCTGACTGTGGCTCAGATCATGAACTCCTTATTGCCAAATTCAGACTTAAATTGAAGAAAGTAGGAAAACCACTAGACTATTCAGGAATGACCTAAATCAAGTCTTTTACGATAATACACTGGAAGTAGAAAATGGATTCAAGGGATTAGATATGATAGACAGAGTGCCTGAAGAACTATGGATGGAGTTTTGTGACATTGTACAGGAGGCAGAGATCAAGACCATCCCCAAGGAAAAGAAATGCAAAAAGGCAAAATGCTTGCCTGAAGAGGCCTTACAAATTGCTGTGAAAAGAAGAGAAGTGAAAGGCAAGGGAGAAAAGGAAAGGTATTCCCATTTGAATGCAGAGTTCCAAAGAATAGCAAGGAGAGATAAGAAAGCCTTCCTCAGCGATCAATGCAAAGATATAGAGGAAAACAATAGAATGGGAAAGCCTAGAGATCTCTTCAAGAAAATTAGAGATACCAAGGGAGCATTTCATGCAAAGATGGGCACAATAAAGGACAGAAATGACCTAACAGAAGCAGAAGATATTAAGAAGAGAATGTGGCAAGAATACACAGAAGAACTATACAAAAAAGATCTTCATGACCCAGACAATCATGATGGTGTGATCACTCACCTAGAGCCAGACATACTGGAATGTGAAGTCAAGTGGGCCTTAGGAAGCGTCACTATGAACAAAGCTAGTGGAGGTGATGGAATTCCAGTTGAGCTATTTCAAATCCTAAAAGATGATGTTATGAAAATGCTGCACACAATATGCCTGCAAATTTGGAAAACTCAGCAGTGTCTCCAGGACTGGAAAAGGTCAATTTTCATTCCAATCCCAAAGAAAGGCAATGCCAAAGAATGCTCAAACTACCACACAATTGCACTCATCTCACATGCTAATCAAGTAAAGCTCAAAATTCTCCAAGCCAGACTTCAACAATGTGTGAACCATGAACTTCCGAATGTTCAAGCTGGATTTAGAAAAGGCAGAGGAACCAGAGATCAGATTGCCAGCATCTGCTGGATGATCGAAAAAGCAAGAGAGTTCCAGAAAAACATCTGCTTCTGCTTTATCGACTATGCCAAAGCCTTCAACTATGTGGATCACAATAAACTGTGGAAAATTCTGAAAGAGATGGGAATACCAGACCACCTGACCCACCTCTTGAGAAATCTGTGTGCAGGTCAGGAAGCAATAGTTAGAACTGGACATGGAACAACACACTGGTTACAAATAGGAAAAGGAGTACGTCAAGGCTGTATATTGTCACCCTGATTATTTAACTTATTTGCAGAGTACATCATGAGAAATGCTGGGCTGGATGAAGCACAAGCTGGAATCAAGATTGCTGGGAGAAATATCAATAACTTCAGATATGCAGATGACACCACCCTTATGGCAGAAAGCGAAGAAGAACTAAAGAGCCTCGTGATGGAAGTGAAAGAGGAGAGTGAAAAAGTTGGCTTAAAACTCAACATTCAGAAAACTAAGACCATAGCATCCGGTTCCATCACTTCATGGCAAATAAATGGGGAAACAGTGGAAACAGTGAGAGACTTCATTTCTTTGGGCTCCAAAATCACTGCAGATGGTGACTGCAGCCATGAAATTAAAAGATGCTTACTCCTTGGAAGGAAAATTAAGACCAACCTAGGCAGCATATTTAACAGCAGAGACATTGCTTTGCCAATAAAGGTCCATCTAGTCAAAGTTATGGTTTTTCCAGTAGTCATGTATTGGTGTGACAGTTGGACTATAAAGAAAGCTGAGCACCAAAGAATTGATACTTTTGAACTGTGGTGTTTGAGAAGACTGTTGGGAGTCCCTTGGATTGCAAGGAGATCCAACCAGTCCATCCTAAAGGAAATCAGTCCTGAATACTCATTGGAAGGACTGACACTGAAGCTGAAATGCCAATACTTTGGCCACCTGATGTGAAGAACTGACTCATTTGAAAAGACCCTTATGGTGGGGAAGATTGAAGGCAGGCGGAGAAGGGGATGACAGAGGATGAGATGGCTGGATGGCATCACCAACTCAATGGACATGAGTTTTAGTAAACTCTGGAAGTTGGTGATGGACAGGGAGGCCTGACGTGCTGCAGTCCATGGGGTCTCAAAGAATTGGACATGACTGAGTGACTGAACTGAACTTAAGTGATACGGTGCTAGAAGACACAGTCTGCTGTGGCTACTGCTGCTAAGTCACTTCAGTTGTGTCTGACTCTGTGCAACCCCATAGACAGCAGCCCACCAGGCTCCCCCGTCCCTGGGATTCTCCAGGCAAGAACACTGGAGTGGGTTGCCATTTCCTCCTCCAATGCATGAAAGTGAAAAGTGAAAGGGAAGTCGCTCAGTCGAGTCCGACTCTTAGCGACCCCATGGACTGCAGACTACCAGGCTCCTCCATCCATGGGATTTTCCAGGCAAGAGTACTGGAGTGGGGTGCCATTGCCTTCTCCAAAGACATAGTCTACCTCCCCACAAAAGCTAGGGTTCAAAAGGTAGTCTCTGATAACTGTATGAACTTGGAAACAGAGAACCATGTTTCCTTGTAGCTACCAATGGAAGCATTTTGAGAAGCCTTAGTAAGTAATGTAGACTTCATTAAAGATTTCTGAGGAGATAGCAGGAGAGGGTGTCAATTACATAGCCAGTAATTACTTTTACCTCCTGTATGGACTGAAACCAATATCATTTCCTGTCTCTCTGTTAAACAATGCTGGGCCCACACATATTTGCCTGGCTCTGTGTAACTGGGGTCAGGTATACTTTCCTGCCTGCATGGAACACCAACAATAAGCTAACAAAATGAAACAAACCAAACCAAACCCAGCAACAGAAATCTTAGTTACATGCTCCAGAGAATACTGGTTCCTGGGAAACAAGACCATGAACCCTGAGGTAGCTTGCTCCCCAGGGGTTTCTTCAAAACACTCACTTCATTGTTCCATCAACCAAAGACATTATGTTATAAATTCTGGCCAGTCTCAACCATTTCCCCACCTTGCAAGATCCATCTTAAAATCACCCGGGCCTCGAAACTCCATATGCATGTTTCCGCATTTTGAGACACTGCTAAGCCCTGTCAAGGATTGTTCTCCTTTATTACAGGATGTCTGGTAAATTTAGCTTTGCTAGTACAGCAGGTTTTTCTGGTGACTTTTTGGGAGACTGATGAGATAGTTTAGTTCTGTCTCAAAATCCTTTATCTTCCTGGCGCCTCCTAATCCTTCATCCATGTGGCTCCTAACTGACACCCTTTCCCCAACCTCCTCTTCATAAACTGGTAATTTAATAAACTTCAACTGATGAACCTATAGGACCTAGATTGTCAACTACCAAGCAGACTGCGGTGAGCATTTACTCGGCCAGGTGAGCCTCTATCTGAGGATATTAACATGATTGTTTCCATAAGGTTAAATAGCACAACTCAATATTTAGAGTCTGGGCTTCCCAGATGGTACTAGTGGTAAAGAACCTGCCTGCCAATGCAGGAGATGTAAGAGACTTGGGTTTGATCCCTGGGTGGGGAAGATCCCCTGGAAGAGGCAATGGCAATCCACTCCAGTATTCTTGCCCCGAGAATCCCATGGACAGAGAAGCCTGGCAGATTACAGTCCCTAGGGCCGCAAAGAGTCAGACACCACTGGAGTGACTTAGCTTGCATAAGCACCTACTTAAGAGTCTGGATGATGTGGAAGTCTCTGTAGTTTTTAGTCTTTTTTCATTCCTTCTCTCTCTACCTATCTCAGGAGGCTGGAACAGCTGTCTAGCAGCTGCTTAAGAAATAGCTTGAAAGTATAGAATCAGCAGATGGCAGGAAGAAACATTCAGAACCCTGATTCGGCCATCCTTCCTCTCTTTCAAGGACAGGAGAGATTGTTTTCGTGTGTGGAGATGGATTTACACGAGGATTATCCTCCTCTCCACCCATCTTCTCCCATTTTAACACTAGGGGTGTCAACATCTCTGATTTCAAAAAAGAAGAAACAAAAGGGAAGGATATGAGGAAATCCAGAAATTCTTTGGGATTAACCAGTGTTTCTGCAAACCTCTTGGAAGGATGGTGGAATTCTTTACAGCACAAGTGTGCTTTTAAAAATTCCCCATAACTATAATTTTTAATAACTATATAACATTCCTTCATAGGCACACTCAATAATTTTTCTTTACTGTTTCCTTATTGATGGACATTTCAGTTATTTATAATGTTTAGGGTTTTGAACATTCTTGAGAATAAATCCTTGTCTGCATTCCTGATTATTTCCCTTCAGGATGAATTTCTGGTTGTGGAATTCCTGGATAAAAGCTATAGCCATTCTGAAGTATTTAACGATACACTGTACATGGATTTCCCTTTAGAAATTTGAAATGTCCCTTGTGAGATATTAATTCATGGCAGAAATGAAATATGCAGCCCTAACTGTTGGCATTAGCTTCTGGCCATATTTGTATGGAAACCACACTTTAAAATATTTTTTTACATTGGAGTATATTTGATTTACGGTGTTGTGTTAGTAGTTTCAGCTGTACAGAGAAGTGATTTTAGTTACACATATGTGTGCTCAGTCGCTCAGTCGCGTTTGGCTCTTTGTGACCCCATGGACTGTGGCCCACCAAGCTCCTCTCTTCATGGAATTTTCCAGGCAAGAATGCTAGAGCGGGTTGCCACCTCTGACTCCAGGGGATCTTGCTGACGCAGGGATCGAAACTTCATCCTTTGTGTCTCCTGCATTGGCAGGAGGATTCTTACACACAGTGCCAACTGGAAAGCCCATACATATACATATATCTATTCTCTTTCAGATTCTTTCCCCATGTAGGTTATTACAGAGTATTATGTAGAGTTCCCTGCACTGTACCTTAGGTCCTTGATTATCTATTTTATATAGAGAACATTGAGTATATGTTCATCTCAACCTCCTAATTTACACCCCTCCCCCATCTCCTCTTTGGTAACCATGTTTGCTTTCTAAATCCATGAGTCTGTTGGAAACCACACTTTTAAATTCCAATATGCACAAAGTTGTATCTCTGTTTGTGAAGAGTGAGCAGACCCTGTGGATGGCAGACAGAGTCTGTATGTTTGGGAAAAAACCATTTCCAACGCCGGTTTGAAGAAATGCCCAAATTCTCCATTTCCCACTGGAGCTGTGGGATTCTAGGCTTCCTAGTGAAGACAGAGGCTAGAGGGCTGAAGCTCCTTCCTGGTCTCAGATGGGGTGTTCCTATCCATTTAGACACATTATCCTCCCTTGGAATTATTGGCTGTGTTTTCTTTTTATCAGAACACATTGTACTTTTGAAAAGCCAGATCCCCTCTCTCCCTTCCTTTAGCCATGCCGAGAGTGGTGCATTTTCCTAAATTGCCTAACCAAGCAGAGCAATTAGTGCCCAAGGAGACAGGAGGCTGACTGCCTTGCAAAATGAATGGTTTTCATGGGAACGACAGCAAAAGCCCTGTACTGAGCAAGGAAACTTGCCAGAACCTTGTTTAGTCCTGGCCCTCCTATTTGGTTTTATAAGGAGTTGTTTATATTTGCTGATGCTCTAATAAACAGCTCTTTTCATGGGGCAAATCCTTGAAATAGTTTCACTCCCAACGTGAGTCCTTCTTGCCAGTAAGATGCTATAGCGCAGAATTAGCTGAGAGTAGTCGTGATTCTCTCCTGTTCTCTGGTAAATTAATTCAGCCTTTGGGGAGCCGCTGGTCTTTCACCTTCCATGTGACGGTTTTCTTCAACCACTCTGTCTTCAAATATTCATCAACTGGCCAAGTGGGTCAGATCCTGTTTTGGACTCTGGGGAAAGAGTGATGGATGAGACAGACAAGATCCCATTTCTCATGGAGCTAACATCCTAGTGGGTGTAGTCAGACAATAAACAGATAAATAAACAGAAAATGTGTCAGATGCTGATAAGGAATGCAGAGCATTAGAATTGCCTGTTGGGATGGTGAATCTCTAGCCTTGTTTGGGTGGTCCAGCGAGGCATCTCTGAGATGAATTCTGAATAATTGCTCAGATTGGCCTGTTTAGAAGAGGGTTGAACATATCAGGTGAAGGAAGAAATAAATACAAAAGCCCCAAGATTAGAAAAGGGTTGGTGGATTTAATAAACAGAAAGCTAGAAGGAAGGCCGCATGGAAGGGACTGAATGAGCTAGGGGTGTGCTGTGTGATAAGGCTAGATAAGCAGACAGAGCCCAGATCATAAAAGGCCTCGAAAGAATAAGGTGACAGCAGCCACTGGATGGTTTTAAGCAAGGAATGGCATGTGATTTATGTACTTTAAAAACCCACCCTTCTGGTTGAGGGTTACATTATTGTAGGACCAACAGAGGAAGCAAAAAGACTAGTGAGGAGCCTATGACACAGGGAAGTCTAGGAGAGAGATGAAGGTGGATCAGACTTAGATGGTGACAGTTGACATGCAAAGTGATGCTGAAATCAAGATATGAACTTGTGTTTTTTTTTTTCCCCTAATAATAGCCAACTCTTCAGTACCAACTGGGTGTCCAACAATTCAATTCAATTCTGACACTAACTACCCAGATTCAGCACAGGGCTTAGTTCCACATGACTAGGTGTGTGTTAGTGGCTCAGTCATGTCCAACTCTTCACAACCCCAAGGACTTAGCCTACCAGACTCCTCTGTCCATGGAATTCTCCTGGCAAGAATACTGGAGTGGGTAGCCATTTGCTTCTCCAGGAGACTTTCCTGACTACCTCCATTTAATTTCCCTCTCGCTCTCTCTTTTTCTGTCTGGCTGTACTACTCAACTGGTGGAATCTTAGTTCCCAGACCAGGGATCGAACCCGTGCCCCCTGCAGTGGAAGTACAGAATCTGAACCACTGGACCACCAGGGAAGTCCCTGACTACTCTTATTTTAGACATCAGCCTCGTAAGGGGTCTCCAGTCTACCTGCACTTCTGCCCAACTGAGTACAAATTCGAGGGTCCCCGTGATGTCCCCCTTCAGGGTCGATAATTTGTTAGAATGACTCATAGAACTCAGGAACTAGCTCTACCTGGGATTACAGTTACTATAAGGGAGACGATGAACAGAGAGATGGAGAGTTGCATAGGGTGAGGTCTGGAAGGGTTCCAAGTGCAGGAGCCTCTGTCCCTTTGGAGCAGGGATGCACAATCCTCCTGGAATGTGGATGCATTCACCAACACAGAGGCTTCCTTAGCTTCACTGTTTCAGATTGTTAATTCAAGTTGCACTGCATAGGCATGACTAATTAAATCATTGGCTGTTGGTGATTAAATCCAATCTCCAGCTTGCTTTCTTTCCTCAGAGGTGGGAGTGGTGAGAAAGTTCCAACCCTCTGATCTCATGTTCCTCCAGTGACCAGCCCTTATCTGGAAGGAAGCCTTGTAGGGTTCCTGCCTAGAGTCACTTCGTTAGCATAAATGTAGGTCTGGTTGTAGGTGCCTGTTATGAATAACAAAAGACACTATCATTCAGGAAATTCCAAGTGTTTTAGGAAATGTGTACTAGAAATGGGAACAGAGACCAAACATATATATATGAAAGTGAAGAAGTTGCTCAGTTATGTCTGACTCTTTGTCAGCCCAAGGACTATACAGTCCATGGAGTCCTCCAGGCCAGAATACTGGAGTGGGTAGACTTTCCCTTCTCCAGGGGATCTTCCCAACCCAGGGAATGAACCCTGGTCTCCTGCATAGCAGGAGGATTCTTTACCAGCTGAGCCACAAGGGAAGCCCAAGAATACTGGAGTGGGTAGCCTATCCCTTCTTGAGTGCATCTTCCTGACCCAGGAATCCAACCAGGGTCTCCTGCATTGCAGGAGGATTCTTTACCAACTGAACTATCAGAGAAGCCTGTGTGTGTGTGTGTGTGTGTGTGTGTGTGTGTGTATCTCAAAGATAGAATTTGTAAGCTTGGATGTGGTTGTCAACTACAAATTGGCACTTGCTGTGGGCACTTGCCACCTACCTTGACAAGGATTAAATGAAGTGCTACATAGCTGCTGATTTTCAATACCCGTGAGAAGATTCAAGGTGGAGAGCAGAAATGAGGTACTCTGTGCTCTGGGGAAAAAGAAAAAACAACTTGCAGAACAGGTTTTCAGATAGTTAGATATATTCAGAAGCTGATTTTATGAGCTCAATTCTTGTATCTCCTCATAAAGCACTGAAGTCTTTCTTGGTGACAATTGCTGTTCATAACTAGCAGAAACCTTCTGCAAAAAAATATGTACTTGATTGCATATCATCACCAAAATCACATAAATACTGACCACCCCTCCTCACCCCCCGGCCTCTTTGGAGCAGTTTCTCAGAGCTATCTAAGGTGCTGTCTCCCAGGCTATAGTCCTCATTTTGCCACCAATAAAATTGACCTCACAACTCTCACATTGTGCATTTTCTTAAGCCCACGTGGGGAAGGTAGAAAAAGAAAATACGAGTGTACTAGTGCTTTCAGATAAACAGAAACAATGCAATAACATTATATACGTGTGCATATAAATATTCCATACAATATTATGTTATATATAATGTTAGGACTTTCCTGTAGCTCAATTGGTAAAGAACCTGCCTGTGATGCAGGAGACCAGGGTTCAATCCCGGGGTTGGGAAGTTCCTCTGGAGAAGGGAATGGCAATCCACTCCAGTATTCTTGCCTGGAGAATCCCATAGACAGAGGAACCTGGCAGGCCACAGTCCGTGGGGTCGCAAAGAGTCAGACACGACTGAGCGACTTACACACACACGTAATGATATATACATAGATATTATATGTTATCTACATATCCAAAGAGATTTATTACAAGGAACCAGCTCATGCACTTATGGAGGCTAGGAAGTCCAAAATCTCTAGTGTCAGCCGGCAGGCTCAAGACCCAGGAAAGTCAATGATGCAGGGCAAATCAGAAGGTTGCAAAATCTCCTCTTACCAGGGAAAGCAACTCTTTTGTTCCATTTGACCTTCAGGTGATCAGATGAGGCTCACTCACACACTATGGAGGGTAACATACTTTACCCACAGTTCATCCATTTAAATGTTGATCTCATCCAAAAACACCCTCCAAAATGGCGTATAAAATGAACCATCGCAATCGGTATCTCCAGCTTTCTTGCTTACGGGTCACTAAGTATTCTTCTTGTCTTAACTTATTGAACAATGACGTAGACCTATGACATAGTCTGGGTTTCATGGTTTCCAAAGCCTGGTTTGATCACTGTACACAATTTTATTCTTTTCTTAGCATTTTTTTTTTTTTTTTTGGTGGCAGTGAGGACAGAGTTGGAAGGAAGGAGAGAGTAGGAAGTACTGGTTGATTTTGTTTTAGAACCTGACTGGCAATTTCCTGCCCACTGTGGAAGAGAAGAGGTGAAGACTGTGTAGGGCATCTGTGTGTTTGCAAAAGCCTGCATTTGTTTCCAACCGTCTTAGCTCCAGGGATCTTGGAGCAGCTTCCATTCAGCAGCTTCTTGAACAATATGCTGGTCTCAGGGGTGGTCCCCATTTTTTTTTTTCTTTTTTTGAGCTGAACAAACAGACTGAGAGCAACGTTTTAGGGGAAAGGGGTATCCCTCCTGCTGGGTGACCATCAGAGGTGAACTGACTCTTGGTGAGCGAGGTCTTCGCAGACTGAGGGTGGCACTGTCCTTGGGCACCAGCGATGTTTAATGAATTAAACATGCTAATGTTTATGAATGTTAATGAATGATGTTAATGAATAAATGGTGGATGCAGAGTTTGCAGAAGGTGGGTCACTCAGCTCCCCTAAAACATCTGGGGGTCAAGCAGAGTCCCTGGCATCCTTTCCTCCTGCTTTCCTGGCCCCTCTGTGTCTTGCTCTTTCATCAGGAATCCCCAAATCTTTCTTTCCTTTGTGTCCCCTCACTTTCCTAGCCTGGAAGAATTGTTTTTGGGGCTTTAGAGAGAAAGCCTTCTTCTTCAGACATGTTTCTGCCGGGGATTCCTCCTGTTGTGTTACACTGCATGCATGCTCCGTTTCTTAGTCCTGTCTGACTCTCTGAGACCTCTTGGACTGTAGCCGGCCAGGCTCTTCTGTCTGGGATTTTCCAGGCAAGAATACTGGTGTGGGTTGCCATTTCCTCCTCCAGGGGATCTTCCCCATACAGGAATCACACCACCCTCTCCTGCATCTCCTGCATTGGCAGGCGGGCTCTCTACCCCTGAACAACCTGGGAAGCCTTAGCTCTTCCATGCTTTCAGTCATTTTTTAGTAATTTTTTTTCATAATGAGTTGAAAGGCTTTCCTTTCAACTAAGACATCTAAGAAACCTGCGAAAATGACGGAAATAAGTTGAAGCCTAAAGAAGCTAAGAAGAAGTAGAAATGATAACCTCTAAGTAAAAATTTCCCCCCTCCATTGACCACCCTTGATCAGATGATCCATTTGGGTGCGGGAAGAAAATATTGGGATTTACACTTGAAGAAAAACTCTTCTTTTACATTTTTCTACTTTCTTGATAAAAAAGTAAAATATTAGTAGCATAATGAACGTATAATATAAAAGTAAGTACAGCAGCACAGTAAAAATGTTTAAGACTCCTGAGCTAGAAATCTTGCAGGTTTGCATTTTCTTTTTCTAGCCTAACTTGCTATATCATTGGTCTTCAAAGCCTGAATTGCTTAAATTTTTTTTGTAATTGGAGTAAAGTTGATTTACAGTGTTAACATTTACAGTGTTTCATATATATGTATATATATACATTAGAGGTTGAGATTAGCAGATACACACTACTATATATAAAATATATAAACAACAAGGACCTACTGTATAGCACAAGGATCTATATATATGTATGTATATATATATATACATACATATGCATAATATGTATACATATACTCATGCTTGTTCAGTTGCTATACCATCAAATTCTTTTGTGACTCCATGGACTGTAGCCCACCAGACTCTTCTGTGCATGGGATTTCCCAGACTAGAATACTGGAGTGTGTTGCCATTTCCTTCTTCAGGGGATCTTCCTGATCCAGGGATCAAACTAGTGTCTCATGCATTGGCAGGCTGGTTCTTTACCACAAAGCCACCATGGAAGCCCTATGTGTATATATAACTGGTTGAGCCCAGTAATCTAAATTTTAAGAAGACTCCCAAATGATTCCTGAAAAGATGTTTGGAAAAGAACTCAAATTGCTAATTTCCAACTGCTCATAATATCTACTTGTGAAACACAAAACGGCATGATTTACCTGCAGATTTCGACTGAGACAACTTGCCCCAGATTATAATCCTTCACAAAACTTTTCTGAATTGAAGCAATGGCCCACTGTATGTTGTTGGCCTCTGTCCTAGTTTCCAGAAGAAGAAGAGACCATCTGAGATCTTCCACTGTGGTCTTTCAAATGCTTGCCTCTCCATGTTTTCATTGCTTTCTGTACAGTGAGTGAGCAGTCATATCTTTCCATTTGTCCTTTGTAATTATAAACAATGTGACAATGACCTCAAATAATGCTTTCATTTGGCCTGCTTTTCCTGCCTCAAAGAATGGTACTCTATTTGTAACAGACACCTTTGACATCAGAACCTTAATAGTTACATGTAGGTGTGTTCCCAGTAACACTAGAGGGGAGTGTGCCCATGAATGAACTAAAGACATGACTTAAAAACAAAATATTTATTTATTTCATTTTTTGGCTGTGCTGGGTCTTTGTCTCTGTGCATGTTTCTGAAACAGCCATCCCTCAAATTTTAACTTAGACCTATATTAAGCACAGGGACTTATAAACACTATATAAATTTAAACTTATCTATACATGTTTGATTATTTATGACTGAGTGAGCAATAAAAGACATTCAGAGAGAAAAATATATCACCTTATGGTAAAGTGTGTGGGAAAACGAAATGAAAATATGATTTCAGTGAATTCCCTGGTGGTCCAGTGCTTAGGACTTGGTCCTTTCACTGCCAGGGGGAAGATGGGAGCCCAGTTCAAGCCCCAGTTGGGGAGCTAAGACTCTGCAAGCTGATTGGTGTGGCCAAAAAATAAGCAAATATAATGACTCTCTTTAAAACCTATGATTTCAAAGAGAAAGGGGATAATGTATCATTTGTGACTTTCACACAAAAGCTTATTCACGTATTTTGAAAATGAATGATGGTAAGATCAAATGGCTCTGATCTTTAAATCAACAGTTTTGTTTTAAAAATCACAATTTAAATATGATTCCAGAAATTCTATCCTTTGCAACCATTTAAGCTCACAGCAACAACAAAAAATCTAGATGTCAACTTGAACCGTGGTATGTAATCAAAAGTTTGGAGTTCTAACCACATGCTAACAACTTTTATAGTTGCTGCTGGAGGCGTTATATAATAGATTTACTTTTCCTTCTAATTGTTTCTAGGGTTTAGTGTAGTGGGATGTTTAAAACTGTTTTCATGAATTCTTCTTTTCCACAGAATGGAGGACTTGAATTCTTTGATAGCTGGTGGAAAAGAGCTAGTAAAGATGAAGAGGTGGAAGACACCAATCAGAGAAGGGAGCACTCATGGACCATGGCCCTGGAGAAGGGGGGCATGGAAGAGACGAAATGCACAAGTGTGTCCCCCGGGAAGAAATGAGCCTTTTTTGTCTGCTTCTAGTAGGAAGGAAGTGAGAGAAACATGGTTATGGAAGTAAAGTAAACACGATGAGGGTGGTGGTGGAGGATTGGAGTATTGTTTAGCTAGTGAAGGCAAATTGTCTCAATTTTCTTGCTGAAAGTAGAACCAATGTTTTGAGGTTGGGGATAGCAGGAGGTGAGTAGTTGCCATTTGACACATCAAGGTTTGGGTGGACCTCTGTCCCTTCCCCTCCCCACCCCCTCCAAAGTCTTTCAAAATGGTATTGAGAATCAGGTTACATCCTTCTTGTGGTGATTTTTATGTGAATCAAATATTGGACATACTCTTTTACAGTTAATTTTTAATGAAACTTTGCTCATAGGAAAGAATGCTGCTGATTTGCTCTTCTTTCCCCAAGCTGTTGATCTGTAAGCATTCTCACAGAGTTTAATTCTCTCAGGATCTGGAGGACTTCACTGTTTTCACTTCCTTCTTTCTGTCACGATGGGAAAGAGAAAATCTATGAGTCTCTCATGTCTGGTATACGTTCTTTTTTTGTTTTTAAATTGATGTACATACACTACAGGGCTTCTCTGGTACTCATATGGTAAAGAATCTGCCCACATGTGGGAGACCAGGTTCAATCCCTGGATTGGGAAGATCCCCTAGAGAAGGGAGTGACAGCCCACTCCAGTATTCTTGCCTGGAGAATCCCGGGGACAGAGGAGCCTGGCAGGCTACAGTCCATGGGGTCACAAAGAGTCAGACAGGATTGAGCGACTAACACTTTCACTTTCATATACACTACTGCATATAAAGCAGATAACTAAATGAGGACCTACTGTGTAGCCTAGGGAACTCCACTCAGTGCTCTCTGGTGACCTAAATGGAAAGGAAATCCAGAAAAGCGGGGATACATGTATGTGTGTAGCGGTCTGGCGTGTATTTACTGTGAGTCAGCCCGCAGCCTTGTCTGGGGCTTTGTGAATCCCAGGGCCCTCGGGGCTCTGCGGCAGTCCATTTAAATTGGAGAACAGGGGAAGCCCTGGGGCTTACTGAATGGGGAGCTCGTGTGCACACGCTGGATGCGGCACAATGCGGCTGAAGGCTCACGGAGGCTCACGCCTGTGTCTCGGAGAGAGCTGGCCGGGGGATCGGCTGATGGTCTGCCCCCAGACATTTGATCCTGCCAGTTAGTTTCTCAAATGTGACTTTACATCATCATTGCCCTTATTCTTTAACTCATGTTACCCCTTTTTCTGAAAAATTCTCTGTGCCAAGCATTCATAACAGAATGTTAGCACTAAAAATGAAGTTTTTAGTCGCTCCATAGCTTCCTCAATGCTCTGGGGCTCAGAAACAAAATCTTGTCCTTGAAGTCAGATTTATCTTAGCCTTTTCTTTCTAAGAAAATGTATCATTAAGAAAATAATGCAAATGTATTACCTGAAAGGTCTTATTTTAATATATTTAACATTTTATTAATATCGCTATTTTTTGGTTGTGAGAACAAGCATCTGATATACATTTACATGAATGGTTATGTGATGTTACATGCATATTATTTACCTCCTGCCTCCTAAGCTTGGCTCTGTGCAGTGATTGGTATGATGATAGGCATGTCATGGGCTTAATAGAATGCAGACCATATTTTTACTGATCATAATAATCTATTCTTAGGGAAGCCTGGTGAAATGAACGACATTTCAGGTGAGTTGTAGGTTGAATTTGACTTAATTTAGAAAAGGGCTATTCAATCAGTTTGCAGCTGAAAAACTGGTGTGACCCCCAACTGCCAACTCCCTACAAGAAGGCAACTGATTTGTGGGCTCCAACCTTGGGGATGGTTTTGTGAAGAGATGCTCTGTTGCAGAGTCTCTTAGACCAGCTCTCTATCTCTTTTCCTTTCTCACTTTTGTATTCTTTGCGCTTGGACTTGGGAATAGATTTCACCATCTGTCTTTTTTGTTTTTTAACATAAGACCACAAGGGTGCAAATCAAAAGCCACAGATTCCTCAGTGCAGGAAATGTAACTTGATTTATTTTTCTATAATGGAATTTAATACCTATTACAAACCTTCCTTCTACCAGGCAGCAAAACCTTTAAGTTAATTTAGCAACCCTCCTCTCTACCTCCCACACTTTGTATGGGGTCCAGCCTCATCTCCAAGGAACTTTGGGATGCATTTCAGCCCCATGGGGATTGGAGAGTGTCTGGCTGTCTCCATCATCAATCCATGTCACCTCTTCTAGGGACACTCATTTCTGCATGTGCTTTGGCCATACATTTATTTAGATCACCTTTCTTCTAGATCTCTGCCTCTTAATACAAATCCCTGGCAAGCATCAGTTCAGTTCAGTTCAGTTCATTTCACTCAGTTGTGTCCGACTCTTTGTGACCCCATGGATTGCAGCACGCCAGGGCTCCCTGTCCGTCACCAACTCTCGGAGTTTACTCAAATTGATGTCCATTGAGTCAGTGATGCCATCTAACCATCTCATCCTCTGTCATCCCCTTCTGCTTCTGCATTTGATCTTTCCCAGCATCAGGGTCTTTTCAAATGAGTCAGCTCTTCACATCAGGTGGCCAAAGTGTCAGAGTTTCAGCTTCAACATCAGTCCTTCCAATGAATATTCAGGACTGATTTCCTTTAGGATGGACTGGTTGGATCTCCTTGCAGTCCAAAGGACTCTCAAGAGTCTTCTCCAATACCACAGTTCAAAAGCATCAATTCTTCGGTACTCAGCTTTCTTTATAGCCCAACTCTCACATCCATACATGACTATTGGAAAAACCATAGCCTTGACTAGACAAACCTTTGTTGGTGAGCATGGCCTACAGAGAAACCCTGCCCTGCCTCCTGTCTACATAACCGTGCTATTTTGCCCCACCCTTACTCTTGGAAATAGTGGAGGACTGGGAAGCCTGGTGTGCTGCAGTCCATGGGCTGGATGTGGCTGAGTGACTGAGCAACAGTCATTCAAATCTGAGGTCCTGTGCCTTCCTATTTCCTGTCTGGACCCTTCCAGGAATAGGGTCAAGGTCCCAAGCCTATGGGTCCTCTGGGGACAGGAAGGACAGTGGGGTCTCAGGTATCTAGCAGCCTTGAGTTGTCCATATCTCCTCCGAATCTTTCTTTCTCCTTCTTCTTCTTGCCTGAGAAATCGGCATTTCATCTGGATACAGAAAAAACAGCATATGGTTGAGTATTGCTTCTCAATTTTTTGACACCTGGACCAAACCTTTAACAAGGGTGATAGTGGATGAGATGCTTGGATGGCATCATCAACTCAATGAACGTGAGTTTGAGTGAACTCTGGGAGATGGTGAAAGCCAGGAAAGCCTGGAGTGCTGCAGTCCATGGGTCGAAAAGAGTTAGACACGACTTAGTGACTGAACCACAACAAGGCTTTTGAGGGGCTTCTCTGGTGTGGTCCTATTGGTAAAGAATCCGGCTGCCAACTCAGGAGACATAAGCAAGATGGGTTTGATTCCTGGGCTGGGAAGATTCCCTGGAGGAGGAAATGGCAACCCACTCTGATATTCTTTCCTGGAGAATCCTATGGACAGGGGTGCCTGGTGAGCTACAGTTCATGGGGTTGCAACGAGTGGGACACAAGTGAAACAACTTAGCATGCACCTAAGTGGCTCAGGAGCTATGAGCTCGATCCCTGGGTTGGGAAGATACCTTGGAGAAGAAAATGGCAACCCACGCCAGTTTTCTTGCCTGGGAAATTCCATGGACAGAGGATCCTGGCAAGCCCATGAGGTTGCAAAAGAGTTGAACTCAACTTAGCAACTAAACAACAGCATATTAAAAAAAAGGCTTTTCAAGCTCAAAAGCTGAACTTGCCTCCTGTCCTTCTGTCCTTCTTTATCCCACTAATCAGTTTTATTGTTCACAGCATTTTCATCAGTTGTTTCTTTTAAAAAAAGTTTGTTCATTGACTTCCCCTGGTGGCTCAGATGGTAAAGAATCTCTGTCTGCCAATGAATGCAAGAACCGCAGGTTTGCATTCATTGACAGACAGAGAAGGCTGGGTCAGGAAGATCCCCTGGAGAAGGGAATGGAAACCCACCAGTATTACTGCCTGGAGAATCCCCTGGACAGAGGAGCCTGGAGGGCTGTCGTCTGTGGGGTCACAAAGAGTCGGACACGACTCAGTTACTAACACTCACTCATAAAGGTAAAGATTATTTTCAGCACTTACGACAGTGTCTTGCACAGAGATGGTGCTCAATAAAAATTTGTTGAACAAAATAACGGATGAATAAATGAATGAATTGGACGCTTGTATCCTTTTGAGTTATTCCTTTCTTGAAGCTGTATCATAGCCTGAGTTAGGGGAAGGACACAGAAAAAACAAACTTGATTAATATCTCAAAGTGTTCTCATTACATATATACACAAGATGATAACAAATACCATTTAGCTTATTATGTGCGTGGAGTTGATGTTTTCCTAAAGGTAGATGAATCTCTTCCTGGTTCCTTTCTGGTGGGGAGATTTTTATTTCCTGATGTGCTTGCCAGAAGAAACTTGGCTGAGCTTTGGAATGTAGCTCGTCCATTCATCTTGGGGTAGCTCAGTAGAGATTTTTGCTCCCAGTTATATCATGCGTTCTAACTCAAGTAACTGCAAAGTCCTTGTTTACATTCCTCCTAGAAACTCTTGATATAGCTGATTGCAAAACCACTGCAGAGTGCAATAAAATATAAAAATGAAGACACTAGTGGGAAATGAACTTGAAGTTCATGGTAGTGTTTGTTTATTTCCTACCAGATATATTAGTAAGCAAAACACATGTACAGATAGATTTAGTTTTGCAGAAATAATATTTTTTCCCAAACTACTTTGCACTTAATAGAACTGCAGCTCCTATATTTTCTCTAAATCTTAATTGAGTGTTAAAGACCATAAACATTTTGAAAAGATTTACTAATTCACTCATCTATCTGCAGCCAAGGTAGAAGACATGAAAGGCATACATTGAGGAAAACCAGTGAGTATCCTTAAGGTCATAAGTCTTGGTGAAAATTCTCCTGGGTTCAGAGAAAGATTTGGAGTTCTCTTTGAGAGTAAGTACAACTTTCTCATAGATTGTAAGCACGTGCAAGATTAATATTTTGAATCATATGTTTATTTTAGATACTAAATGATTACTTTTCACTTTGGGAACTAAATACATAGCCATAACAGACAGATCTGTCACAAATTAGATATTAGGGATTGAAAATGTAGTTCATCTTGGCAGATTCTGGGCCATTTGAAGATCTATTTCTAAGAAAAATGACCTGCTTTCCACATAATTCAAGCTCTAATCAAGTCTCTCCTTTCTGCTAACTCCCAGTTCAGATGTTTCTCATTTTGTGCAGCATTGCTACCTTGAAGATGTTACTAAACCAGACCATCGTTTAAATGTGCTGAAAGCACTGGCTATAATAAATCACGAAAGGCGATCTCTTCTCTAAGCCGACTTGCTACCTCTAATGCAGCTGACTCTTACATTCGAATTCCCTGAGGCTTGACTTAAAGCTTGGCTTGGGGCCAGAATGCAATTAGAAGATTTGTGTGGTGACTCCAATACACTCTGTGTAATTGCCCCCAGGCTCAAGAATGGTCCTAACAAAAGGACAAGACACATTTTTAGATAACTTTGTAAGGGAAAAAAAAGACACATTATGGAAATTTCATTAGAATATCCACTTTACATTAGCTTTTATTGCTCATTTTCATATAAGAAAAGTAATCATATAGGTGTAGTTAAATTGGATAAGAAAATTTCTACTCCTTTTCTATTTTTCTCTTACAGAGAGAACTCATAAATAAAGGATCATTTTGTCAGGTGACCACACAAATCATGACATTTCGGCTATCTAGCTCTCTCTATACATGTCTGAAGATTGCAATCCTGACCTCTTTTCATTGCCAAATGGAGCAATTTATCAGTGAGATGTTCTAAGAACTGGTAGAAGGGGCATATTGCAGGGTCTCTTGTGTTCTGATTGTTATTTTTCTGATGTGTGGCTCCCAAAAGATTGCAGACTTGCCCCAAAGTTCAGCTCACTGAAGAAGCTGAGTTGCCAGTCCTCCTGTGAGTACTTGGGGACCATGGTTTCCTGTTATCCTGGAATTTAGGAAAAAAGATTTCCCAGTGAGAGTTACACTTTGAAATCAGCTGATGTGGGGTTAGAATCATACAATATGAAGAATTCTTAAAAGAGACAACATGGTTCTTAGGACTCTCTAACCCACTGAAAAACATTCTTTCCTTGGCTGTGTGACACCATCTTTCTGCAGGGAGGTTCAGAGCACATGTAAGCTTGGATAAAAGTGGAGTCACAAGGCAGACAGGGTATAACCCATCTAAGCACTATCTAGGGAGAGTGAACTTTAGTCAAGAAACCTCAAGTCCTAAAGTTGCCACTGTCCCTATTCTAGTGGTCATAGCCCCAAAGCATTCAACTTTCTTTCTTTTCTTTTGGCTGCATCACATGGCAGGTATGTAGGATTTTAGTTCCCTCACCAGGGATAGAGCCCCTGCATTAGAAGCATGGAATCTTAACCACTGGATTGCCAGGAAAGTCCCAATATTAAATTTCTTACTAATGCTGCTCCTATCACTTTCTGGCAAATAGATGGGGGAAAAAAATGAAAACAGTGGCAGATTTTGGGCTCCAAAATCACTGAGGACAGTCACTGTAGCCATGAAATTAAAAGATCCTTGTTCCTTGGAAGAAAAGCTATGACAAACCTAGACAGTGTATTAAAAAGCTTAGATATCACTTTGCTGACCCAAGTCCATATAGTCAAAGCTATGATTTTACTAGTAGTCATGTACAGTTGTGAGAGTTAGATCATAAGGAAAACTGAGTGTCAAAGAATTGATGCTTTTGAACTGTGGAGCTGGAGAAGACTCTTGAGAGTCCCTTGGACTGCAAGGAGATCAACCAGTCAATCCTAAAGGAAATCAACCCTGAATATTCATTGGAAGGACTGATGCTAAAGCTGAAGTTCCAATACTTTGGCCACCTGATGAGAAGAGATGACTCATCGGAAAAGACCTTGATGCTGGGAAAGATTGAAGGCAGGAGGAGAAGGGGATGACAGGATGAGATGGTTGGATGGCATCATCATCTCAATGGACATGAGTTTGAGCAAATTCTGGGAGATAGTGAAGGACAGGGAAGCCTGGCATGCTGCAGTCCATGGGGTCACAAAGAGTTGGACATAGCAACTGAATAACAACATATCGTTCTAAGATTCCACATATGTACCTTAACATATGATGTTTCTCTTTCTGACTAACTTCACTCTGGTGACAGTCTCTAAGTACATCCATGTCCTACAAATGACCCAATTTCATTCCAAAGAGGTCTATCTCTGCTGAACACTATAAATCAATGGGACAACTATCTCAGGAGGAAGGATGTGGCTCATGTGTGTTGTTGCATCAGTTTGCTATTCACTGTTATTGATATTATTCAGCTTTATTGGAATCCAGCCACGACTGAGGACCTCTATGAGGCAGCTGTGGTTGGCTGACTTTTCCGGGGGCCCGGAGTGAACACTGCCTCCTGGCCCAGGGCCTTGGGTTTCTCTTTCCCCTCCAGCATGTCTGAACCTAGTGACAAGCTTCCAACCAACAGACTATGGCAAAGGTCAGGGAATAGTTCCTCCAGGATTAGGTGACAAAAGACTGTGACTTACATGTTGCTAGTAGGTTCTCTTCAGTGACTTCTTGGTGAACACGGTGATGAAGCTGCCATGATGGACAGGCCAATGTGACGGGGACATAAGGGTGGTCTATAGCCAACAGCAGTGAGCACCTGGGATCCTAAATTCAACTGCCCACAGAGAACCAAGTGCTGGAAGCAGTCCCATGAACGTAGAGGCAGGTTTTTTTTTTTTTTTCTTTAATCCCATTTGAACCATAGCCCAGAGCTTACCTTGATTTCAGCCCATGAGAAACCCTGAGGTGAGTGGACAGAGTAAAGCCATGCCTGGATCCTGGCCCACAGAAGCTGTGAGGTGATAAATGTGTGTTGTTTTCAGTTGATACATTTTGGGAGCAATTTGTTATGCCGTGGTAGATAACTAATGTGAGAGCAGAAGGGGTAAGACAAGTTCATAAACGTAAATTAATTTTAAATGCATTGCTGGCCACACTAATTTTTGTATTACATGTGACCTTACCTTGGCCATTTCAACACGAAGGTTGTTTTGAATGAAAATTCATTCAGACGTAAACATGTGAAAGTCCTCTGTGTCTCTTCGTGGACAATGAGGCATCATTTGTGACTTAATATGAAATTTGAATTGCATCAGACTTTCCAGGTTAAAGCAATTGTGAAATGTGGAGTGAAGGGGAAATAGCACGTGCCAGCATCAAGTTAATAATTACACGAATTATAAAAACAGCTATTTATTGAGTACTTGACGTACGCTAGGTCACGTGTTGAGTCATTATGACTCTCATTCCATGGAATTCTCTCACAGTCCTAAGATGGAGTTAGATTATCCTGATTTTTCAGTTGTGGGGAAGGATGCTTTGACAAGTTTCCCAACAGCAGTAGCAACGACGACATTGGGACCTGTTGTGTCTTGCTGAAAAGCTTGTGTCCATGATTTTCAAGCTTGAAAAGTTGTTTAAAGTGACACCCATTTCTCTCTTCTGCTTTATTCAACCAGTGGTGGCAGGTCATCCAAAATGCTACCTTTGTTGAGTAGAAAACAAAACCAAAACAACCCGAACTTCCTGACTCTAAAAGTCACTCATTTTCCAAGGGCATGTTTGCAATCTATCATATTTTCTTCTGTGATTTGTTTTTAAAAGGCTTATTCTGTCATGTTAGTTTTATTATTGCTTGACCTTTTTATCCCACAAATTTTTGTTGTATTTACAAAAAAGTTCCTCAAGGACAAGAATACTTTTTACACTTTTGTGTCTCCATCCATGTCTGATTCTATTTCTGTTCAAATGATATGTGCTGTGCTTAGTTGCTTAGTCATGTCTGACTCTTTGTGACCCCATGGATTGTAGCCCATCAGGCTCCTCTGTCCATGGGGATTCTCCTGGCAAGAATACTGGAGTGGGTTACCATGCCCTCCTCCAGGGGATCTTCCCAACCCAGGGATCGAACCCAGGTCTCCCAAATTGCAGGTGGATTCTTTACCATCTGAGCCACTTCAGGCAAGCCCATACAAATGATAAGCATGCAACAAAGTTTTTTTTGATGAATGTGATTACCTCTGAAGTGAATATAGAGATGAGCTGAGAGATCATTTCTTTGTCAGAAGCCCTGTCAGCTCTGCATAAGGGGCCAGAGTTGTTGAGTAAGGGCTGTGGCTTGGGTTAGGCTGAGAATCAGATGTTACAACAAGATCAGTCCTAGGTATTTGCGCAGGGACATCCTTGTTCCTGGCCCACTCCTGAGGGGGTCTGTGGGTTAATTAAGGTAATTAATTTCAGGACTGAGTGCCTTCTGGGGTTTTCAGTGCTAAAACCAGTAAAGTCCTAGACAAACTGGGATGAATCGGTCATCTCGGCAGGAATGCTGTTGTGGCCGGAATGTCTGTGTGCTCATTTGCTCAGGTGTGTCTGACTCTTTGAGACCCCATGGACTGTAGCCTGCCAGGCTCCTCTGTCCAGGGAATTTTCCAGACTAGAATACTGAAGTGGGTTGCCATTTGTGTGCCCCTCAAATCTGGATTTTGGATTCCTAACCCCCAAGTGTGACTGCATTTGAGTAAGAAAGTAATTAAGGTTAAATGAAATCATAAGGGACTTCCCAGATGGTGTTAGTGGTAAAAAATCCACCTACCAATGCAGGAGATGCAAGAAACATGAGTTTGATAGCTGGGTGGGGAAGATCCGCTGGAGGAGGACATGGCAACCCACTCCAGTATTCTTGCTTGGAGAATCTCTTGTACAGAGGAGCTTGGCAGGCTATAGTCCATAGGGTCACAAAGAATTGGACGTGCTTGAAGCAACTTAGCATACACATGTGCATCCACGCACATGCACACACACACCACACACACACACACACACACAAGGTCATCAGGGTGGGGTTCTCATCCAATAAAATTAGTGTCCTTGTAAGAGACACTGCGGATTTCCCAGGGGGCACTAGTGATAAAGAATCTGCCTGCCAATGCAGGAGACGAGAGATACGGGTTTGATCCCTGGGTCGGGATGATTCCCTGGAATAGAAAATGACAATCTGCTCCAGTATTCTTGCCTGGAAAATTCTTTAGACAGGGGATCCTGGACAGTCCATGGTGCTGCAAGGACAGACACAATATCGACTTTGCCCAGCACACACACAAGAGACACCAGACAGCCTCTTTTCCTGCCATGTGAGGACACAGTTAAGAAGGCAGTCATCTGAAAATCAGGAAGATAGCTCTCACCAGCACCCACCCAGGCTGGCACGCTGATCTTGGACTTCCAGCTTCTAGAACTGTGAGAAAAATAGATGTCTGGTGCTGAGGTCACCCATCTGTGGTCTTTTATTATGGCCAGACCCAAGATGACCAAAACAAATGTGCATTTGGTGGGCAGTGGTGCTGCTTTTGCTACATTTATGTGTTTTTTCTATGTATTTAAACCCAGTTATAGAAAAAGACCCAATGATTGGAAAAGACCCTGATGCTGGGAAAGATTGAAGGCAGGAGGAGAAGGGGGATGACAGAGGATGAGATGATTGGATGGTATCACTGACTCAATGGACATGAGTTTGAACAATCTCTGGGAGATGGTGAGGGACAGGGAGGCCTGGTGTGGTGCAGTCCATGGGGTCGCATAGTCAGACACAGCTTGGCTACTGAACAACAACAAACACAATCAATCAACTAACTAACCACCCAACCAACTTCTGGGCATCTTAAAAGTGTATAGAAGTACACTTTTCATAAGAGGTATATGTTTCCTATCAGAGATCTTAGCTAGATTCAAATGCTCAGTTTTAGGATGGAAGATTTAACAGTATTTTGGTTGTTATCATCAATATTTATCTGCCATGTGCAGACAGAGCCCCTGGGTCTTTTCCATGTTACAGATCTCCTTTGAAGTTCTCCAGAGTTTTGCCCATGGAGCAGCTATATCGGGTGCAGAGAGGAATAAAACCAGGGAATTAGCATGAACGACAGGTCCAAGAGCACTGTATCAAAAGTTCACACACCAGGCTATTTAATTTGTTGGACTGCTCAGTAGAAAGATACCTGCTGGGCAGGGTAGGTTTGAAGGATCAGAAGGAGAGAAACATCAATGAGTATAATTCACACTGTTATTTCTTGGCTGCACTCACATGGATGGAAAGATTTTTTCTCCCCTAGAGCTGGCATACATCTCTTTGAGCTAGTGCCATGGCAGCTGAAAGGTGATGAAGAAAATCTTGCATTGAGCTGAATTTTTTTTAACTTTGAGTTATTTTAAACTTTCAATTGGCCTTGCCTGATAGTTCTACTGTGCTGCTTTAGTAGATGTCCTTTCCCTATTTGCTGAGATCGTCCTTTCACACCTTCCTCTTGCCCCTGGCCACGTTTTCTCCTTTAGCAGATGACTCTGCATCATTCTTCAAGGAGATTAAAAAAAATGCTATCGGACCTAATCCTGCAACTTGTCACCACCAATTAGAATAATCTATCCTCACCTGCATACATACCTTCCTCTCCTACTAAGTTACGGTGAAGGAAATCTTCCTCTTCCCGCAGTACAAGTCATCTCATGTGAGCTCAGTATGTCGGCAGCTTCTGAACTGATAGCCAATTGATAACCACCTCCTGGTAATCGCCGTGCAAGCTC
Organism: Cervus canadensis; assembly: GCF_019320065.1. Classification (NCBI taxonomy): domain Eukaryota; kingdom Metazoa; phylum Chordata; class Mammalia; order Artiodactyla; family Cervidae; genus Cervus; species Cervus canadensis. The sequence continues at coordinate 52,479,322 of NC_057401.1, read as the reverse complement.
TTCACTTGAGTGTTCGCTGGATATAGTGACTGGTTTCTGGTGAGTAGACTATGGCAAAAATGAGGGGATGTCACTCCCACAATTAGGTTATAAAAGACTGTAACTCTTTTTCTTTCTTGTTTTAAAGTATAGTTGATAGTGTTGTGCTAGTTTCAGGTGTACATCAAAGCAATTCAGTTATATATATATATTATTTTTAGATCTTTTCCATTATAGGTTATTATAAGATATCAAATATAATTCCCTGTCCCATACAGTAGGTTCTTGTTGTTTGTCTATTTTATATATAGTAATGTGTACCTGTTAATCCCAAACTACAAATAAATCCCTCCCTCCCTTGACCCTTTCAGTTCAGTTCAGTCAAGTCAGACTCTTTGTGACCCCATGGACTACAGCATGCCAGGCCTCCCTGTCCATCATCCACTCCCAGAACTTACTCAAACTCATGTCCATTGAGTTGGTGATGTCATCCAACCATCTTGTCCTTTATTGGCCCCTTCTCCTCCCGCCTTCTATCTTTCCCAGCATCAGGGTCTTTTCAAATGAGTCAGTTCTTTGCATCAGGTGGCCAAAGTATTGGAGTTTCAGCTTTAGCATCAGTCCTTCCAATAAATATTCAGGACTGATTTCCTTTAGGATGGACTGGTTGGATCTCCTTGCAGTCCAAGGGACTCTCAAGAGTCTTCTCCAACACCACAGTTCTAAAGCATCAATTCTTTGGCGTTCAGCTTTCTTTATAGTCCAACTCTCACATCCATACATGACTACTAGAAATACCATAGCTTTGACTAAATGGACCTTTGTTGGCAAAGTAATGTCTGTACTTTTTAACCTGCTGTCTAAGCTGGTTATAGCTTTCCTTTCAAGGAGCAAGCGTCTTTTAATTTCATGACTGCAATCACCATCTGCAGTAATTTTCGAACCCAGAAAAGTAAAGTTTCTCACTATTTCTGTTGTTTCTCCATCTGTTTGCCATGAAGTGATGGGACCAGATGCCATGACCTTTGTTTTCTGAATGTTGAGTTTTAAGCCAACTTTTTCACTCTCCTCTTTCACTTTCATCAAGAGGCTCTCTAGTTCTTCTTCACTTTCTGCCATAAGGCTGGTGTCATCTGCATATCTGATATTATTGATATTTCTCCCAGCAATCTTGATTCCAGCTTGTGCTTCATCCAGCCTGGCATTTCACATGATGTACTCTGCGTATAAGTTAAATAAGCAGGGTGACAATATACAGCCTTGATATATTCCTTTCCCGATTTGGAACCAGTCTGTGGTTCTGTGTCCAGTTCTAATTGTTTCTTCTTGACCTGCATGCAGATTTCTTAGTAGGTAGGTCAGGTGGTCTGGTATTCCCATTTCTTGAAGAATTTTCCAGTTTGTTGTGATCCACACATTCAAAGGCTTTGACATAGTCAATAAAGCAGAAGTAGATGTTTTTCTGGAACTCTCTGCTTTTTTGATGATCCAACGGATGTTGGCAATTTGATCTCTGGTTCCTCCACCTTTTTTAGGTCCAGCTTGAACCTCTGGATGTTCTCAGTTCACGTACTATTGAAACCTGGCTTGGAGAATTTTGAGCATTACTAGTGTGTTAGATGAGTGCAATTGTGTGGTAGTTTGAGCATTCTTTGGCATTGCCTTTCTTTGGGACTGGAATGAAAACTGACCTTTTCCAGTCTTGTGGCCACTGCTGAGTTTTCCAGATTTGCTGGCATATTGAGTGCATCACTTTAACAGCATCATCTTTTAGGATTTGAAATAGCTCGACTGGAATTCCATCACCTCCACTAGCTTTGTTCATAGTGATGCTTCCTAAGGCCCACTTGACTTCACATTCCAGGATGTCTGGCTCTAGGTTGATGATCACACCATCATGGTTATCTGGGTCATGAAGATCTTTTTTGTATAGTTCCTCTGCGTATTCTTGCCAAGTCTTCTTAATATCTTCTGCTTCTGTTAGGTCCATACTATTTCTTCCTTTATTGTGCCCATCTTTGCATGGAATGTTCCCTTGGTATCTCTAATTTTTTGAGGAGATCTCTAGTCTTTTCCATTCTATTGTTTTCCTCTATTTCTTTGCATTGATTACTGAGGAAGGCTTTCTTATCTCTCCTTGCTATTCTTTGGAACTCTGCATTCAAATGGGTACGTCTTTCCTTTTCTCTTTTGCCTTTAGCTTTTCTTCTTTTCTCAGCTATTTGTAAGGCCTTCTCATACAACCATTTTGCCTTTTTGTGTTTCTTTTTCTTGGGGATGGTCTTGATCACTGTCTCCTGTACAATGTCACCAACCTCTGTCCATAGTTCTTCAGTAACCATGAAGTTGTTTCTGTTTTGTAAATAAGTTCATTTGTATCATGTTTTATATTCCAGATGTAAGTGATATCACATGATATTTGTCTTTGTCTGACTAAGTATGGTAATCTCTAGGTCTATCCATGTTGATGTAAATGGCATTATTTCATTCCTTTCTTTCTTTTTTTATGGCTGAGAGCCTGTGTTTGGCAACGAGAGAGTAGCCCCATTCGCCACAACTAAAGAAAGCTTGCTCACAGCCAGGAAGACCCAGCACAGCCAAAATTAAATAAATAAATACATCTTAAAAAACAAAAAAAGCGATGTGATTTATGTGAGATCCTGAATACAAATGGAGACATCAGAGAATCATGACCAGTCAGTGCCATCTGGGCAAGAAAACCCTCTCTGCGTCTCCACTGTGTATATGACACATAATAGGCTCTAAGTTGGTGTGTATTAATTGACTTGAGAGTCTAGGTCATACGTAGAATAGCTAGACATTGAGGTGAAAGTAAAAAAAAAAAAGAAAAAGAAAAAAAAGATTGCTACCTAAATAGCTGGCTTCTTGCTGAATTTAATCCTTATACTCTGAAAAGACTCAGTAAATGTTCCTTTGTCTAATCAACTGCTATTCAATTAACTTGTAATAACTACCTTAATAATTCTAGAGCAGTAATTTGAATCTCCTGAAAAGTTGTCTAGCATTCCTTTGTTCATCTGTTCTGGGGGAATGAGTCACAGGTATTAATTACTGGGTGGGGATTTTTTTTTTTTTTTCCATTCTTCCTTATTAATACAATGATGAGCAGGTTGGACAAATATTAAATAATCCTTAAGAGTTTTTGAGATAATTTGGAAGCTATTAACACTTGTTGGAGAGAGATATGATTTTGTTCAGTGGTGGAAACACGTGGCAAAAGAAAATTGGCTTCAGTTGTTGAATTTCTGCTTCCATTGAGAAGCTGATTAAAAATGAAGCTGGAGAATATGTAATTACCTGAACGGAATGATTATGTGATATCGAAAAACTGGTCACCCTAGGTGGTTGGCTTCATGATTAAGAAAAAGTAATGGCGTGGATATATGAACCTTGCCTGGCAGGATCTCAATTTGCATTTCGGTTCTGTAGAGCACAGACAGGTTAACTAAAGACCAAAGAACAGTGAACTGTCTATGATTTGCATGGGATTAAGAATTCAATAAATTAGAATATAATATTTATACCACTATAGGACCAAAACATCCTCTCAACTTCCTGTGCCTGTGAGAGTTGAAAGAAAGAAAGGGCATATTCTTCAATTATGCAATGGAAAACTATTAATTTTCTAACATTTTCCAATGATTGCTTACTATAAAAATGTAAAATGGTGCCAGAAGCTTTAGCATGTATTATTCACACTGTAATTTTGGTTTATTTTCTTCTAGACTTTTTTACAGTGTGTATTTTTTAGAACAGTTGTAATCATGTTGTACTTATAATTTACCCTGACTTTTTTAAACCTAGTATTACAAATGTTACTTAGGTTTATAATAACAAAAAATCTGGAAACAAGGTAAATATGTACCATATTCAGTGACTCACAGCACTCTTAAAGTATTAGTTACAAAAATATGTTATTTATTTAACCATCTCCATATAACTGGATATCTAGACTCTACGTTTCTGTTGTGTTATTATAAAGAAAACAAGTGTTGCAAAGCATTATTTTTATACATAAAAATTCTTCGAGGATTTTGACTGTTTTTTAAGGAGAAATTTCTACAAAGGAAATTGGTAGATTAAAAATTTGTAAACCTCTTTTTAATGACATTTGATGCAAAAGGACCTATTTGTTTTCAAGTGTCATTGAAGAGCTTAGAAATAAAGGAAGATTTGTTAGGTACAAAGGGTCATGCATGTAACAGTAGGAAAGGAAAGCGCATCTGGCTGGCAAAATCAGGGACTTTAGTGCCCCAGGGCTTTTTCTATTTCTTTCCAAGTCTCAGCGGTTAGCCTCATTTCATTCATTTGCTGGTCAGCTTTTTTTCCCCCCCATTCCAGAGAGAACACAGCCTCTTCAAACTCTGAGTTTTCTACAAGCATCAAGGGACTGGATTTAATTCTAAGAAAGATCCTGGAGAACTACCTTAGTCCTGGCCTGGCTTGCTCCAGGAGTTGCTAGGAGGACTAGTCCACACCAGTAAAATGGGCAAGATTCCATAACAGAGAAAAGGTTTCAAAGGCTCAAGTCTTTTTATTAGGACTATTTCTAGACAATGCAGAATTAGGTGAGTTAGGCATCTTTGTTATTTATTAATATATCTGTATATGATCAAATTATGGAGTAATGTATAGATGTGAGAGTTGGGCCATAAAGAAGGCTGAGCACAGAAGAATTAATGCTTTTGAACTCAAGGCTAGAGAAGACTCTTGAGAGTCCCTTGGGCTGCAAGGAGATCAAACCAGTCAGTTCTAAAGGAAATCAACCCTGAATATTCTTTGGAAGGACTGATGCTGAAGCTGAAGGTCCAATACTTCGGCGGCCTGATGTGAAGAGCTGAGTCACTGGAAAAGACCCTGATGCTGGGAAAGATTGAGAGCAGAGAAACGGGGCAACAGAGGATGAGATGGTTGGATGGCATCACTGACTCAATGGACATGAGTTTGAGCAAGCTCTGGGAGATAGTGGAGGACAGAGAAGCCTAGCCTGTTTCAGTCCATGGGGTTGCAAAGAGTCGGACATGACTTAGCAATTGAACAATGATCAAATTACCTAATCAGTTGGCAATCCTATCAGGAATATGTAAATGTACTGGTTTTACAACTCCTTCATCACTGTTCTATCAATGTAGTTGAATGGGAGATGAAAGGTCACATAACATCATCTCAATCCTATTCCACTTGTCATAGCAGGTCCCAGGGCAAGGCCATGTTCAAGGAGAGAAGAGACTCTACCATTTGATGGGACAAGTGGCGTGGGTGATAGTTAATTTTGTGTGTCAGCTTGACTGGGTTATGGGGTGCCAGACATACAGACAGACATTATTGCAGATGTACCTGTGAGGGTGTTTCTGGAGAACGTTAACATTTGAATTGGTCCACTGAGTAAAATGAATGACCTTTCTTAATTTGTGACCCTATGGACATGTAGCCCACCAGACTCCTCTGTCCATGAGATCCTCCAGGGGATCTTCTCAACCCAGCGATCGAACCTGCATGTCTCCTGTATTGGCAGGTGGGTTCTTTACCACCTGGGAAGCCCAGTGTGGGTGGGCTCTATCCAATCAGTTGAAGACTTGAATAGAACAAAAAGGTTGAGTCATAGGGTATCCTTCTGTCGACTGCTGAGCTGGGACATGGTTGGATTTTGAACTCAGACTGAAACATTAGCTTTTCTAGATTCTTGAGCTTACTTGCTTTTTTTTTTTTAAGCTTTTTCTTTTGTGCTGGGGTATACCCAAATAACAATGTTGTGATAGCTCGGGTGGACAGTGAAGGGACTCAGCCGCTCATACACCTGCATCCATTCTCCCCCAAACTTCCATCCAGGCTGCCACACAACATTGGAACTCACCTGGTTTTTGGATCAGGACGTGCACCTTTAGTTCTCCTGGTTCTCAGACCTTTGGATCTGGACATCTGTACTGGAACTACACATCAACTTTTCTGATTTTCCAGCTTGCTGCCTACAGATCTTGAGACTTCTCAACTTTCATAACCCCATGAACCAATTCCTTATAACGAATCCCATTTACTCTCTGTCTCCATATCCTAGTGCTTGTGTTTCTCTGGAGAACCCTCACTCATACAGCCTGCATAGGCATGGACGGTGGAGATTGTTGGTGACCATTTTGGCAGATATTCTGCGACAAAGATGAGTGTGAACACTTGCCCTCCAGATGGAGTTTTTCCCTTGCTACTTCTTGGCCATGTACACACAGCTAGGAGGCAGTGCTGCCAATCAGGTAAGAGGAAACAGAGCTACACAGTCTGCTGGCTCCAGATTATATTGCTCAATATGAACATTTAACGAAGAACCTGTGAAGAAAAGCATAAAGATAAAAATACGATGATTAATTCTGGAGGAGAAAGAGACAGTTCAGTGAACAAAATAGAACTTTAAAATAATTATAATTAAATTCCTATTAGCTTCCTATTGTTTCTGTAGCAAACTTAGTGGCTTGAACAGTGCATGTTTATTACCTCTGGAGGTCAGAAGTCTGGAATGGTTGCCACTGAGCTAAAGTCAAGGTGTTGGCAGAGCTCATTCTTTTCTGGAGGTTCTAGGGGACAACCTGTTTTCTTGGCTTTTCCAGCTTCTAGAGGCTGCCTGTGTTCCTTGGCTTATACACCCTTCCTTCTTCCATCTTCAAAGCCAGCAATGGTCAGTTAGGTCTTTCTCATACTGCACCCTTTCTGGTTTTGAAACTTCTACTAACCTCTTCCCCATTTAAGGATGCTTGCGATCACATTGGGCCCTTCCAGATAATTCAAGATATTCTTCTTATCTTAAGGTCAGCTGATAAGCAACCTTAATTTCATCTACAACAGACATTTCCCTTGCCAAGGAACCCAAAACATGCTTAGGTTCTGAGCGTCAGGAAAGGACATCTTTGGGTGAGTGAGAGGCTTTATTCTGCCCATTATAGTTCCTAAGGAATTTGGGAAAGAAATACAATTCTTTGAAAATAGGAAGTCTACAATTTCTTCTTGATTTAGTAGCATTTATATGTTGGAAGAATCTCAAACATAGGAGGTACTCAATAAACAATCATTTGTTGGATGGTTGGAAGGGAGATGAAGAAGACAGTCGTAACTGGACCCTGTGAATTTCGTGAGTCTTGGTGTCATGGATGGATACTTAGGAGAACATGTGGCTGTATCCCTGGAGACAGCCTATGAGTGAAGGGATGGGGCAGGACCCTGTTTTCAGATATTTGCTTGCCATATGATAATTGGGAGGAGCATGAATGATACCCTGGGGAATGTGAAGGATGTGAGTGATATTTATTGGAAAGGAGGTGGAATCTCTAGAATGATAACTTGCATTATATGTGGTCAGGATCAGAAGGGTATTTAAATTACCTAATGTTGGTGAAGGCGTAGAAGAGGATATTCTTTCTACTTTGTAGTTATAGATGATAACTGGTCTAAATGAACCAACTTCAGGGTCCCAAACAGGCAACTGGGATTAGGAAAGGCTGACGTTGCCCATGGAAAACAGTCTAAACGTTTTTCAAAGCTTGTTGTGTGGTGCAGGCAATAGAATAGATTCTCCATAGAAGCACTTTTTCTTTCTTTAACATGAAAACTCTTCTCCCCTCTGGTCCGAGTGCAATGCTCTGTTAGTTTATGACACATCAACTTTACTGAGGATGTCTGCTTTATTTCTTTTTAAAATTCCACGAACCTGGAAACAAATTCTTTTTATTTAGTGTTCTTCATATATGTGTAAACAAAGTGTTCTATCAAATCTAAACAATCAGAGCTTTAAATTTTGAACAACTATGAGAAAATTGAGTACCAGAGATTTAAGGAAAAACTCATGTAAACTCTAATGTAAGTCCTCACTCCTGGAGCTAGTTTTAGTGATTAGCCATTCAATTGAGTTTCTCTCAGTATCTAGGACAGAAAATTGCACTTAAAAATCCACTGGGATGTTTTTTCTTTGATTCAGGATGAGTAATGTCAGCATGTGAGAGGGGATATCTTTTGAATTATCTCAAGAATAGGAGCCTTAGTTTTATGAGCAGGGAGATCCAGTATGTTTTGTGTCATGTATAATCCTACATGACACGGTCCATGACCCTTTCACATTCTGGAACACAGGAACACTTTTCAGTCTAATAAAGTAAACAAGTAGCAGCGTATTGTTACTTTTTGGTTCAAATTTGAAGTATTATACTTCAGACTCTGAATTTAAATGTGGTTTTATATTTAGGCTTCACAAGTATTGTAGGAAATAAGGCCTGATACTCTTCTTCATCATGGCATATATCCATACATATATATTTTCATCATAAATGTTTTACGTTGGAATAATTTTAGGTTTGCAGAAAAGCTACAAAGAGAGCATAGAGAGTCTCCTATATCCATCCCCTGGCTTCAATTTTCCCCTTGTGTCATTATGTTATGTTATTGTGGTGCATTTGTCAAAACTAAGTAACCAACACTGCTATGTTCTTATTAACTAAACTCCAAACTATATTTAGATTTTGCCAGTTTTCCCTTAATATCCTTTTTCGGTTCCAGGATCTCACCCAGATAAACCATGCATTTAGTCATGTCTCTTTCATTTTGACAAATCTAGACAGTGTATTAAAAAGCAGAGACATCACTTTGCCAAAAAGGCCTGTACAGTCAAAGCTATGGTTTTTCCAGTAGTCATGTATGGATGTGAAAGTTGGACCATAAAGAAGGCTGAGCGCCAAAGAACTGATGATTTCCAATTGTGATTCTGGAGAAGACTCTTGAGAGTTCCTTGGGCAGCAAGAATATCAAACCAGTCAATCCTAAAGGAAATCAACACTGATCAATGGAAGGACCATTGCTAAAGCTAAAGCTCCAATATTTTGGTCACCTGATGTGAAGAGCCAACTCATTGGAAGAGGCCCTGATGCTGGGAAACATTGAAGGCAAAAGGAGACGGAGTTGACAGAGGACAAGATAGATAGCATCACTGACTCGGTGGACATGAATCTGAGCAAACGCAGGGAGATAGAGGAAGACAGAGGAGTCTGGCGTGCTGTAGTCCATGGGGTTGCAAAGAGTCAGACACAACTTAGAGGCTGAACAACAACAGTATACATATATATGTATTCTTTTTCAGATTCTTTTCCATTATAAGTTACTACAAGAACTATATTGAGTAGAGTTCTCTGTGCTATAGAGCAGGTCTCAAATTGAGTAGTGTATATATGTTTATTCTAAGCTCTTAATTTACTTCTCCTCAACCCCCTTATCCCCTTTGGTAACCATACATTTGTTTTCTGTGTCTACGAAGTATTTTCCTGCTTTTCATTTTCTTGATAGTTTTGCAAATATTGGTTAGCTATTTCATAGGATGTTCCTCAGTTTGGGTTTGCTTGATGATTTTCTCATGATTAAACTAGATTATGGATATATGGGCAGAAAACTAGAGAGGAAATGCTTTCTCACCACAGAGTATCAGGGGTTACACGATGTCCATGACCTACAATTGGTGATGTCAATTTCATCACTTGGTTAAGATAATGCTTACCAGGTTTCTACACTGTAGAGTCACCCTTTTCTCCTTTCTTTGGAAATGAGTCAGTACACCCAGATGACAAGCAACAGAGAGGAAGAATTACCCTCCATCTCCTGGAGGAAGATGTGTCCTGGTATACATTATTTAGAATTCAACATCATCTTTTTATTGTAGTTTTACTTTAAGGATTTTACCTTCAGTAAACCTGTGTGTTGTGTGTGTGAAGAAAGAAAACACTAAATACAAAGGCCTTTAGTGCAAGCTCTTATTGCCGCCATTCTGAGTAAAGAGTGCCGTGTTGGCACTTGAATTTTTTGTTTAAGATGCCCAACCATATCAACATATGCAAGATTATGGTGGAAGTAAGCGGAGGCAGATTTGCACATTTTTTGAATGTATTTAGATGAAGTGAAGCTGAATTCTGAATATGGAATATAATAAACTCATTGATTTTAAACCAATATTTATACATTTGTGTTGTATGTCTCAGCTTCAATCATGTCACGTCTCCACACACACACTCAGTGGCTTGCTGACAGGTAGGTTTCTATCATGATTTTCATCACTACCTCCTCTCTTGGACCTTAGCATCCACCCCCCTAAATTGTGTCCCTTCAAAATTCACATGTTGAAACCCTAACCCTCAGTTCTTCAAACTTGACCTTATTTGGAAATAGAGTCTTGGCAGATGTAAGCAGTAAGATGAGGTCATTAGGGTGGGCCTTAGTCTATTTCACTGGTGTCCTTATAAAAAAAGGGCAATTTAATTACATAGATGCACACACAGGGAGAATATCATGTGAAGATTAAGGCAGAGATCAGAGCAATGTTTCTACAAGCCAACAACACCAAAGATTTCCAGAAAATACCAGAAGTTAAACAAGAAGTATGGAACAGATAGATTATTTCTCACAGAGCCCAGAAGGAAACAGCCCTGCCAACCTCTTGATCCTGGACTTCCAGCTTTCAGAACTATGAGACAAGAAATTTCTATTGTTTCAGCTTCTCAGCTTGCTGTACTTTATTATAGCACCTTTAGCAAACTAATACAGTAGATAATTGAAGTTGGACTGAGCAACCCAGGTTTTGTTGCTCAAAGCTTGGTTGGTTGTAAACAAAGCATTTTCTTGGTCATAGTCTTCGAAAAGAATCTGCAACTCTCATTTACTATAAGCCTTTCACAATGGACACCTCCGCTAAATGTTCATTTAAGATTGCTCTATGTTGTGGATCATATTGAATTGTGTTATTTCTGGCCTTACATAAGGTCTTTGCTTCCAAAATCTCCTTCAAATCCTGACATCATCATCACAATAGATGAAAAGTTAATTCTGGTTTTGGTAGTCAAAGTCCTGCCCCATTCTTAGGGGTGAACCAATAGTTGAGGTATTCAGCTTTGCCTGATTTGGCCATAGGTAAGGTAAACTTGTTTTCCTGATAAAGCAGTGTAACCTTTCAGCATGGGAAAAAATGTGGTTGTTCATTTAGCATTTGAGTTGAGAAGGTTTGTGCATTTTCTATCAGAATCAAGCACATGCCATTCTTCCAGTCAGCCAGCACTGCATGAACCATAGCTCTGAAGGTCACTTATGGTCTGGGCAAGGCAAGGATGTGAATAACTCCATAGAGTTGTGCCTGGCACCTAGTTTGCTAGGAAAATTGTTTCCCAATCCATTTAGAGACCATAATGTGTGTATGTGTTCTTAGTCACTCAGTTGTGTCCGACTCTGAGATTTCATGGGCTGTAGCATTCCAGTTCCTCTGTCCATGGGCTTCTCCAGGCAAAAATACTGGAGTGGAGTGCCATTCCCTTCTCCAGGGAATCTTCCCTGACCAAGGACCAGACCCTGGTCTCCTGCATTCCAGGTAGATTCTTTACTGTCTGAGCCACCAGGAGAGCCCAGAGACCATAATAAGTTCACTTAATTACTGAATTGATGGCCTGGGGAGTATAGAAAAAAGGTAGTGGGTAATTATAATCATTAAAGGCATTTGAAAATTAACTCTTTGAAAGATATTATCACATACTAGTACTTCTCCAGAAGAGTTCTCATTATTTTTTAGGCTTGCCTAAATATCATTATGTCTCAGCATTTAAAGGAACTGAAATGTGGAAATGAATGAAAAACTCATAGGTACACCTCTCCCTCCCCTACTCTAAAGTTTAAGTCAAATGTAATTGAAACTAACATTTCCCAAGGAAGGACATTTGCATAGACAAATGAAAACCTGGCATTTTGTTAGTTTTCAACAAACTGTTGCCAAGAACAATTTTGATAGCTTGAGAGTTGTGAAAGGTGAAACAGGCTGCCACAGTCCTTAGATGTGCCTCCTTTAAAGGAAGAAATACAAAACATGGGCCAAATGGTGCTCACTGACCATGGAGGGTGAACACAGCTGGTGAGAAACGATTGGACAATGGACTCCACGAATTGTTTAATCGAGGGTTACCAGTTGGGAGACCAGGTGCAACTTTTAGGCTTGGCTAGCATATATGCTGCTGAATTCACTTCTTATATTTTATAATAGGCTTTTCATTTTTCCAGAAGAAATTCTTTTTTTAAAAAAGTAGTTATTTATTTATGGTTGTGCTGGGGTGTTGCAGCTCTTGGGCTTTCTCTAATTGTTGTGAGTGGGGCTGCTCTCTAGTTGCAGTGCATGGGTTTCTCATTTTGGTGATTTCTCTTTCTGAGGAGCACAGGCTCTAGGTTTACAGGCTTCAGTAGTTGCAGCACATGGGCTCAGTAGTTCTGGCACATGGGCTTAGTTGCTCCGAAGCATGTGGAATCTTCCTGAACCAGGAATAGAACCTGTGTTTTCTGCATTGGCAGGTGGATTCTTATCCACTGTACCACTAGGGAAGTCCTAGAACAAAAGTTCTAATTCTTCTCCAGATGTGCCTGTTTCATCTCTTTTTGTAGGGGTTTTTTTTTTTGTAGTTAAGAGTATTTTTAATGAAAGAGCCACCAGTTCTGACTTATCCAAATGGCAATTCCTTTTCTCCTATCTGGAAATTACTGTAGAGTCTGGTTGATCTGGAGGGCAGTTTTGGGAAAGTTTATCATTCTCAGAACGGCAGCAAATGTTAAACTGAGAAGTGTTGAGCGAGGGAAAGAAAGCATTTCTGTCAGCAAAATGAGCTTGAATAAAAAATTTTAAAAGTGAGTGGGGACCTAAATAGAAGTTTCCCTGACAGTCTGAAAGCAAGGTTGCTACCAAGACTTTCATAAACTGACAAGGTATTAAAAAAAGAGGGCTTCTCAGGTGGTGCAGGGGTAAAGAATCCGCTTGCCAATGTAGGAGAGGCAAGCAAACTCTTCCACTGAACTCTGACATTTGTTGAGACAGTAAAGAGTCCTCCTGCAATACAGGAGACCAGGGTTTGATCCTTGGGTCGGGAAGATCCCTTGGAGTAGAAAATGGCAGCCCACTCCAATATTCTTGCCTGGAAAATTTCATGAACAGAGGAGCCTGGTGGGCTACAGTCCATAGGTTCCCGAAGAGACGACACGACTGAGCATGTCTGCACACATAAAGTGAAGATTCAATTACCTTAGGACACATCTTGCTAACAGATGCACGAGATAAATCAAAATGAAGCACAGATGCTCACAGGAAGAGTTCAAAGCCATGGCAGCTTGATGCTGAGATGCTGAACGTAGTTTTGGGGGTATGGAGCTTGGCGGTGCCACCCTCCCTGCCCAGGGTCTGAGCAGCCTCTATAAAGGCTCACTGTGAAATTAACATTGAATGGCATCTTTGCTTTTTGCCTTTAAAAATTTTACCACGCGGTGCAGCTTGTGGGATCCGGGTTCCCTGACCATAGATCGAACCCCAGTTCCAGCAGTCAGTGAAACACAGAATCCTAACCCCTGGACTGCCAGGAATTCCCATTGCCATTAAAAAAAAAAAAAATATATATATATATATATATATATATATATAATAAAAAAAAATCCTCTTTGGATTTCTTTAGGTTAGTAAATGTATCTGACTCTTTGGGACTCCATGAACTCTAGCCCACCAGGCTCCTCTGTCCATGGGATTTTTCAGGCAAGAATAGTGGAGTGGGTTGCCATTTCCTTCTCCAGGGGATCTTTCTGACTCAGGGATCGAACCTGCATCTCCTGCATTGCAAGCAGACTCTTTACCATCTGAGCCACCAGGTTTAACTAGGTTAGTACAAACAGGTACAATTTAACCACATTACAGTTACTGCCAATAGCCTGCTTTATACCACATCACTTTTCGGAGACACCTACAGTTTACTAAAAGACAGGTACAAATGTAGGTCTCTCCTCAAAAAGAAGTGGTATAAAGCAGACTTTCGGGGGGTACTTGTAATGTGATGAAATTGTTGCTTATCAGAGTGGAGCCCAGCAACCCAGCCTTCTGCTGGAGCCAGTCTGGGGGCAGAAGGAAGAGAAGGGCGGGGAAAGGAGCTTAGAGCAGAGGGCAGAGATAGAGTAAAATAAAGCAGTGCAAAAGAAAAGACATTAAAGGAAACACAGCCCGGTAGAAAGGTACAGAAGGGTGATTGGCCCAGAATGAAGATGAAAATGGACCGAGGCTGTCAGCTCGTGGCAGGCCGTGAGAGGAGGAAGACTGTTACAGAGCTGAGTAGAGGAAAACACCATTCCACACATCCTGACCTGCTAGGAGGTGATCCTATTACAGCACATAAATACAACCTTTAGCTATCAGGAAACCTTTGGATTATGTTTGCATATTTTGCTAAAGAAGGAAAAGAAGCTTATAATAAGTAAGGTGTAAAAGTGAAAGTTTGAGGGAAAGAGGTTAAATTCAGTGATGTGTGAATGTTGTCTAGAGCCACTAAATGGTGAAATGTGGAAATTCTGCTGTTCTTTACCACTGTGATAAAAAGATTGGAAATTAAATTCCAAAGAAAAGAATCTGCTTTGAAGTTATTACCGAGGCAATGGGGGCAGTTTGTGAGAAATGAATGTTGAAGAATGAAAGGAGTGAAAATAAAGCTGACAGAAAACAGAAAACAAAAAACGTAAAATATGTACACACTCGCTTGATCCATGTTCTTCTGTTTTATTTTTTAATTTCCCTTGCCTTGTCTTTTTACAGCAAGGGCTATGTTTGCTACTCTCCATGTTTCAGGATTTCTGAGAATGAAATTCACCAGAAGGTAGACAGGCCAGCAGGAGAAAAGGCAGTTTGCGTAATGAAAGTGCGTCTGTTTCCGAGAAAGCTCTTTTATCTGATACCCTCACAGCTTACGTTCGACTTATCCCATGCTCCCCTCCCCCATTTCAAGTTGGCTTTAAGCACACATTTCTAGGGCTTTCTGGGCTCATGTATTATTGATAAGCCATCCTTTCCTCCCTTCCCACAGGGCCCTGCATGACTCCTGCGGTGAGCTTGCACTTTAGCAAGGGGAAGTTGGTGACTAAGAGTCTGTTATTTCATCATCCCAGCAAGAGGAACCTCTGCCTTCCTACCTGTTGTTTACTGACTAAATGGCCCCTAACAAACCTTGTTAGACCAGGAAGTCCAGGAACCAGAGTTCAATGTCCCCTCATCTCTGGTCCCCTTAGAAGGAGTGATTGTGGAGCCCCAGCAGACGGTTTTGAAGGAGCTGGAAGGGATGGTTGGAGGGGGTCAAGGCCATGTCAAAGGGGCTGGGAGGCCATCACCCAGGAGATGTCTTGGAATGCCGCATTTATCTGCTCGATTTTAAAATACAGGCTTGAAAGGCACAGGTCTGGGATGTGCAAAACGTGGATGGGACAGGTAAACATTTAGACAGTGGAGAGATAAAGGCACGAGAATGGGAATTTCTTGAGCTTGCAGGGAGCTCTGTGCTTGCTCTCTGACACTTGTTTATTTGCGTGTTGGAGGGTTTTACAAGTGGGTATCAGGGTGGGAGAACAGTAGGTGATTCACGGAGCACCAGCTGCTGCCTGGACTGAAGGTGCTGAAAAATGTGTGCACATTTTGTGGGTAAATAGGTTTTTAAACTGCAGTAAGTTCTAAGACTGTAAGACTGCAAGGAGATCCAACCAGCCCATCCTAAAGGAAATCAGTCCTGAATGTTCATTGGAAGGACTGATGCTGAAGCTGAAACTCCAATACTTTGGCCACCTGATGCAAAGAGCTGACTCATTTGAAAAGACCCTGATGTTGGGAAAGATTGAAGGTGAGAGGAGAAGGGGACAACAGAGAATGAGATGGTTGGATGGCATCACCAACTCAATGGACATGAGTTTGAGTAAACTCCAGGAGTTGGTGATGGATAGGGAGGCCTGGCATGCTATAGTCCATGGGGTTGCAAAGAGTCAGACACGACCGAGCGACTGAACTGAACTGAAGTTCTAAAAGATTCTTTGACAAATTTTGAAGTAAGTTCTAGAAGCAACTGAGCGAAATTTTCTCTTTTTTTCCCCCCAAATAGTTAAAATGAGCCAAATTTATTTGCTTATTTATTTATCTATTTTTAGCTCTGCTGGGTCCTCGCTGCTGGGTGGGCTTTTTCTCTAGTTGTGGTGCATGGACTTGTTGCCGTGGCTTCTCTTGTTGTGGAGGACAGGCTCTAGGCCAAAGGGCTTCAGTAGTTGTAGTACACAGGCTCAGTCGTTCTGGCTCATGGGTCCAGCCCCTCCAAGGCATATGGAGATGGAACCTATGTCTCCTGCTTTGGCAGGCCGATTCTTTATGTCTGAGCAACCAGGGAAGTCCCAAATTTAGTTTTGAAAGAATTTTCTCCCTTTGTCTTAAGGATTATGAGGGAAGAAAATGAAGCATTATCTGCACTGGATCTCTGAATGTGGGTGAGAGAAAAAGCAAAGCCCTCGGCTGTTTTAATTGAGCAAGACTGAGTAGGAGACGTAGAGATTTGGGGTCATAACATGGCCATGAGTTCATTTTTTAAAAAATTTTTATTAGTTGGAGGCTAATTACTTTACAATATTGTAGTGGTTTTTGCCATACATTGACATGAATCAGCCATGGATTTACATGTATTTCCCATCCTGATCTCCCCTCCCACCTCCCTCCCCACCCCATCCCTCTTCCACTTTCATGGAGGAATCTGAGGTTCTGGGTGACAATCACCCAGGTTTCTTGAATCAAATACTGGAGCTTCAACCTCAGCATCAGTCCTTCCAGTGAGTATTCAGAGTTGGTTTCCCTTAAGATTGACTGGTTCGATCTCTTTGCTGTCCAAAGGACTTTCAGGAATCTTCTCCAGCACCACAGTTCGAAGACATCAGTTCTTTGGTGTTCTGCCTTTTTGACCATCCAACTCTCACAACCATGCAAGACCATTGGGAAGACCACCGCTTCGACTATACAGACCCCTGTCGGCAGAGTAATGTCTCTGCTTTTCAACACATGGTCTATGTTTGTCATAGCCTTCTGGCCAAGAAGCAAACATCTTCTGGTTTCATGGCTGCAGTCACCATCTGCAGTGATTTTAGAGCCCAAGATGAGGAAATCTGTCACTACTTCCACATTTTTCCCTTCTAGTTGCCATGAAGTAATGGGGCTGGATGCCATGATCTTAGCTTTTTTAATATTTAATTTTAAGCTGGCTCTTTCACTCTCCTCCTTCACCCTCATCAAGAGGCTCTTCAGTTCCTCTTCACTTTATGCCATTAAGGTGGTATCATCTGCATATCTGAGGCTATTGATGTTTCTGCTGCTTATCTTGGTTCCAGCTTGTTACTCATCCAGTCTGGCATTTCTCATGATGTGCTCAGCATATAGGTTAGATAAACATGGTGACAGCAGACAGCCCTGTTGTACTCCTTTCTCAATCCTGAACCAATCAGTTGTCCCATGCAAGGTTCTAACTGTTGTTTCTTGACCTGCATACAGGTTTTTCAGGTCTGGTATTCCCATCTCTTTAAGAGCTTTCCACAGTTTGTTATGATTCACACAGTTAAAAGCTTTATTGTAATTGATGAAACAGAGATAGATGTTTTTCTGGAATTCTCTTGCTTTCTTTATGATCCAGTGAATGTTGGCAATTTGATCTCTGGTTCCTCTGCCTTTTCTAAACCCAGCTTGGATGTCTGGAAATTCTTGGTTCTTGTAATGCTGAAGCCTAGCATGCACGATTTTAAGTGTGACCTTACTAGCATGAGAGATGAGTGTAATTTTCCAATATTTTGAACCTTCTTTGGTACTACTCTTCTTGGGAATTGGGATGAGGATTGACATTTCCTAGTCATGTGGCCACAGCCAGGTCTTCCAGATTTTCTGGCATATTGAGTGCAGCACTTTAACAGCATCATCCTACAGGGTTTTGAATAGCTTTACTGAAATTCCATTGCATCCACTAGCCTTATTGAACACACTGCTTCCTAAGGCCTACTCGACTTCACACTCCAGAATGTCTGGCTCTGGGTGACAGACCACACCATCATAGTTATCCGGTTCATTAAGATCCTTTTTGTACAGTTCTTCCATGTATGTATCAGTGTTGTATGTACTGGATCTAATTTTATTTAAACTACAAATGTTTACATGACAGTAATCATCCATATTTATGTGCAATACCTATTTAATTACATCACAGTAATGTGTGGATTGGATGAGGTTAATATACTCATTACTATTATTATATGATAATTCTGAAGATCTGTTTTGCTCATTTGCGTTCTGTATGAAAATGGAACTGAGCTCAAAGTTCTTGTTTTATTATTTTTAATTTGACCACACTGCAAGGTACCCACGATCTTAGTTCCCCAACCAAGGATCAAACCCTGGCCCTTTGCAATAAGAATACAGAACCCTAATCACTGGACCTCCAAGGAATCCCCAAATTTCTTGTTTTAAATAATTCAGTTGATAACTAAAATTTTAGCCAAGTGGTGAGTCTTTTCACATTTTATAGAACACACCTTCAAAAACAGAAGTTATCTTTGTCGATTCTTTAAAGTTTATAGAAACACTTACCTTTTTCCATTTTCCCTTCTCTCTTTCAGTTTGAAACCCTAGCCTCATATGATCATCCTCCACTCAACTTTTAAATATCATCATCACCACCATGTACTAATAACAGTGTATATCATCAATAAAAGAATAAAATGCAGTCACTATCTAGGGGTGAGTTATAATACCCAAAAGTATTAACAGACCAATATAAAGCTATAATAGGAAAATTTTAAACTTGGAAGTACTGATATTTTTCAGTTTGCCTAGTATCGTGTGAGTGCTAAGTTGATTCAGTCATGTCTAACTCTTTGCGACCCTATGGATCATAGCCTGCCAGGCTCCTCTGTCCATGGGATTCTCCAGTCAAGGATACTGGAGTGGATTGTCACACCCTCCTCCAGGGGATGCTCCTGACCCAAGGATCGAACTCACATCTCCCGTGGCTCCGGCATTATAGGTGATTTCTTTACTGCTGAGCCATCAGGGAAACCCGTGTTAGTTCTCAATATTTTGTGAAAGGCAGCCTCAAGGTTTGAACTGGCTACTGTCTTCCTAATACTGTCTTAGGTGTTGCAGTTACAAATGTGAGGTCCCTGGCGTAGGCAGGGTCTGCTGGACTTATACAAAGGATGTACTCGGAACCAGTAGGAAGAAATTAGCAAGCCAGACAGGGCAAGTTAGGCATGGAGAGTCTTTCAACAGACTCTCTTAAATTACTCTAAGACCAATTTTGAGGAACTGAGCAATGTATAGGAGGGAAAGCAGAGCAAAATACAGACCACTTAAGAAGCCTGAAGCCACAGTGGAAAAACATGTCTTTCAGCATGTCTGTAAAGAAATCCTGTTTGTGCATGGTAAGAAAGGAAGTGAGTCAAGTTAGGCACTGGATGGAGTGCAGAGGGCTGCATGAGCCAAGATGATTTTAGATTTTACAATCTAGGGCAAAATAATGAAGACGTTTAAGCATGGAGTGACATGAAGAACAGGATCTGGTAATAGAAAGCAAGGTTCAATTAAAGATTTCAGAGAAAGGATAAAACCCTACATTTGCCATGGGATGGGATGGCTAAGTTGGTTTTAGAGGGAAAAGTCTTCAAGGCTGAGGAGATCGAGGCTATTAGGTACCAGCGTGTAAGATGAGTCATGTATGCACAGTGGTTTTCAGACTAGAGATAGAGAAGAAAAACTGATGGGTAGATATCCAAATATTGAAATGAAAGTGTTAGTCCCTCAGTCTTGTCTGACTCTATGCAACCCCATGGACTGTAGCCTACCAGGCTCCTCCACCATGGCATTCTCCAGGTGAGAATACTGGAGTAGGTTGGCATTCTTTTCTACAGGGGATCTTCCCTACCCCGAGATCGAACCTGCATCTCCTGCAGACTCTTTACTGTCTCGACAACTGTCAGAGAGCTAGATGGAAGAGTTTGCTAGGGCTAGATCATGTAAGCGTCAACAATGGTGTTTTTACTTTCTGTTTTGTAAGAGCAATGAGAAAATAGCAGGAAATATTTCTCCCGAGGTTTTGTGTACATGGAAGTGGGTGGGAGGCCAAGTTGTCTTCTCTTGAGGGTGGACTGAGTTATGTCCAAGTTTAAGGGGAGAGAATGTATGAATTTTTCACCCAAATAATTCCTAGTCTCAGGCAAGTAAGTTCCTCAGTAAATGGTTATTAAATGTTACATAAAAGGGTTGTGACTGTTCTCTGGAGAAAATGATACTGATTACTGAACAGCTTTTTGTATTTTTCCTAGACTCCTGAGATATTTGTACTGTTCCTATACATATTCCTATAGCTCTAACCTCAGCACCGAGTGTTGATTTCCATCCATTTGCTTCTGTATTCACCATTTCAGGGACATTTGCTCATTTTACCAATATTTACTGACTGCTACTATACGTTTCATGCTGGAGTTACAAAAAAGAATGAGCTGGAAATGGTTTCTTTTTTTCATGGAGTTCATGTTCTGTTAATAGTAGATGCAGAATGTTAGTAAGATATTAAAAAAAAAAAAACTTAATTTGAATCTTTCCTTCAAAAACCAACCAAAGAATGAGCAACTCTTTTCAGCAACGTTTTAGTACATCATTTTAAAGGATGAATGTGTAGTGAAAGGTGTAAGTAAATTAGTATGTTTGTGCGATCGATCATTAATCCTTAACCACTGCTGTTTAATCTAATTCATGCTTACTTTTTATTCTTGAATTCTTACAATTTGTTACATATCTTATAAGCATAGCCTTTGTTCCCCAAGCAGTATGGCATTGCAGTCACTGAATTACTTTGTTTAGTCGCTGAAATTTCTTCTCACATATTTCTTAGCTGTTTGACACAACTGAAGATTTATCTTTGCCCTTCTTGTTATCTCTTTTTGGGTCTCATATATCTTTACAAATGGCCTATAGTCATTACTTAGGCCAGTCTCTGTGGTTATATAACTTTTCCCTTTTATAAGGGGAAGAGAATTATTTTCCTTATTCCCAGTAGAAATTGAGCATATTAACTATGTTTTTTGATAATTTGTATTAATTTCCTTCATAGCAATGAACAATCAGAGTTGGAATGAGAAAAAGTTCAGGTTACACCCATAATGGTTTTGTAAATGGTTTCATGTTTCCTCTAACAAATTATTTTAAAAATAGCAATAAAAATAATGTAATGTCTTAAAAAGGAAACTAGAAAACTACAGGTGTAGTAAAATCCCTGTTATTGTTGCAAAGTCTGTGAAGACTCATGACTAAAATTGTGATTATTGCATGTATCGTTTTTTTATTTTTAAGCACATGTACAAGGTTTACAAACATTTGAGTAATTTTTTTGTGGCATATTCATAGTCATTTTAGATGGTCTCCAGTTTTTTGTCTCCTTGAAAAGACAGAATCTTTAACCAGTTCGACTTTGCTTCACTGAAACAGCAAAAAGGACACAAGGATTTCAGTTATTTTATAATCAAAACGTGCTTAACTTTGGGTATAGATGCAAATTAACACAGGCTACATTCATGACAAGATAAGTCTTTGATGGGCACTGTTACTGAATATCAAGCCATTGAATCATTTTCTCTTCTTCGAAAATTTTGGAGGATGGAAGAATGATTAGCCTGGTTGTTAAAGTAACCATGTGACTGATCCATGTGTTCCGGCCAATGCAATGGAAGTAGAATCCCACTTTGTGACTTCTGGAAAAGATTTTTTTTCTTCCATGAAAGTGTCAAGAGCAAGAGGAGAGCTCTCCGATTCCACCTCTTCTCTATTTTTCTTCCCTAAAGATGGCTATGTGAGAAAGCAATGGCTGGACCAGCGGCACCCATCTCAGGGACCATGAGACAAAAAGCCTAAGAACAAAAGTGCATCATATCTGGGATGATAAAAGAGAGAAAAAAGATAAAACAGATAGGAAAAAACTTACTTCTCTGATGACATCACTTTATTACCTAGTCAAATTTGAACCCACTGACCTCAGGTTTCATCATACATGAGATCATTAAACGTCTGTCCTCCTTAAGCTCCTGTTGGCAGCTAATGCTAACTGATTTGCTGCAACATTTTCCTGACTCATTCCCAGTATCACATTTGATGACAAAGTAATAACAGATATTTAAATCCAGGTTTTTGGATTGAAAGCCCAATATTTTCTTGGCCTGGGTCTCTTTCCACATAGTCTTAAGGTGAGAAATAAAAACAAAAACTGTAAAGTAATAACATATATTATCCATCATGCTGACTTTCCCTCATTTCAGTTCAGTTCAGTCACTCAGTCACGTCCGACTCTTGGCGACCCCATGAATCGCAGCATGCCAGGCCTCCCTGTCCATCACAAACTCCCGGAGTTTCCTCAAACTCATGCCGATTGAGTCAGTGATGCCATTCAGCCATCTCATCCTCTGTTGTCCCCTTCTCCTCCTGCCCCCAATCCCTCCCAGCATCAGGGTCTTTTCCAACAAGTTAACTCTTCGCATGAGGTGACCAAAGTACAGGAGTTTCAGCTTTAGCATCAGTCCTTCCAATGAATAGTCAGCACTGATTTCCTTTAGGATGGACTGGTTGGATCTCCTTGCAGTCCAAGGGACTCTCAAGAGTCTTCTCCAACACCACAGTTCAAAAGCCTCAATTCTTTGGCACTCAGCTTTCTTTATAGTCCAACTCTCACATCCATACATGACCACTGGAAAAACCACAGCCTTGACTAGACGGACCTTTGTTGACAAAGTAATGTCTCTGCTTTTTAATATGCTGTCTAGGTTGGTCATAACTTTCCTTCCAAGGAGTAAGCGTCTTTTAATTTCATGGCTGCAATCACCATCTGCAGTGATTTTGGAACCTCAAGAAATAAAGTCTGACACTGTTTCCACTGTTTCCCCATCTATTTCCCATGAAGTGATGGGACCAGATGCCATGATCTTAGTTTTCTGAATGTTGAGCTTTAAGCCAACTTTTTCACTCTCTTCTTTCACTTTCATCAAGAGGCTTTTTAGTTCCTCTTCACTTTCTGCCATAAGGGTGGTGTCATTGAAGCCCTATTTCTCTCATAACCCTCTGGAGTCACTTTGCTCATGGTTTGTCTAGTAAGTTCTGGGAATGAATTTTTCTTCACCATACTTTATTTCCCTTATCATTAAACATTCTACTTCATTATGGCTTTGGCAAGTTACTGATGTTTATAAAAGGATGATTTATATTAACTTCTTTTCATATTTCAGTCTCAGTTGAGCGAGGAGGGGCTTGTAGGGTGGGGCTCAATTTATTACCAACATTCCATTTTTTTTCTAAACTAGTATTTGTTACATAGTTTTTTGTATGTGTGTGTGCATTGTAAACATTTAATGATAGCTACAAATGAGAAAACAGGTTAGTTTGTAAAGTTTTTAAAATCACACAGTTGATAAAAATTTGGTGTGCAAGTGTTCATATGAGAGAGAAGACAGAGGTTGAGGATCATTATTGATTGCCTGCCCATGCTGTTTGTGTCTCAGCTGGGGAGGGTCAATAGCTTACTTTGGTTCTTTAAATAAGAAACATTTTAATGTAAAAATACATACGAATTTTGTGTCATTTTAACCACAATCACTTTTTTCTAGGATATATGATGAATATGTAAAAATTACATAGTGAAGAAAGGCCCATAATAAGACATTACATTTTCACCTGGCTTTATCTGTTAAAAAAAAAAAAAATTAGTGTGCTTAACATTTTTATTCAATTTGCACTGGTAACAGCCTCATATATCATTTTCTTTCAGTTGATTTATCTCTTTCTAGGGATCTAGTGTTAAAGATCTCTATGTAGATATTTGGTATGTACATAACTGAAACCTAAACATAGGTTTATTCATGTAACTCAAAAAAATCACAGAGATTCTCCAGTCAGAGCAGATGGTCAGAACTGGGGGCTAGGAATTCCTTAAGAACATGGCTTTAGGAAAAATGTGGAGGTCCTCTGAGAACACTGTAACACTGACTTATAACGGAGCAGAGTGAAAGTGAAGGCGCTCAGTTGTGTCCAACTCTTTATGACCCCATGGACTGTAGCCTGCCAGGCTTCTCTGTCTATGGGATTTTCCAGGCAAGAGTACTGGAGTGGGTTGCCATTTCCTTCTCCAGGAGATCTTTCTGACCCAGGGATTGAACCCTTTCCAACCCAGGGATTGAACCCAGATCTCCTGCATTGTAGGCAGAGCTTTACCATCTGAGCCACCAGGGAAATCTACCAGGAAGCCATTAGGAAGGGAGCAGAGAAGAGGTTTGCAAAAATACTGATTAAGGGCAAAATGATGCCTAAGCTAGTTGAACTCAAGTGAAAAGTGTTAGTTGCTCAGTCATGTCTGACTCTTTGCAATCTCATGGACTTTAGCCCACCAAGCTCTTTGGTCCATGGAATTTTCCATGCAAGAATACTGGAGTGGGCAGCTAGTCCCTTCTCCAGGGGATCTTCAACTCTTACACAAATGAACCAATATATTTAAGAAAGAGCATGCCCAATAGACAGAGGATTGAGGAGCCATGAAAGCTTATGGAGAAGAACTCCAGAAAAGGGATCTTTATGTCTCTCAACTAAGACTTATTCTGAACCAAGAACACACTCTATTTCCAAGGGCACGCATATAATTGTTGTTATTATGATTAATCTCTAACCTGTATGGGCTGCTTTCAATGTCAAGTGCGACAGAATTTTAATGCATTTTGTCATTTAATCTACATGAAACCTCAAGGATGTAAGCAGTTCTATTATCCTTGTTTTGGAGATGAGGATATTAAGGCTAAAGGAGGTCAAGTTGCTCATTTAGGTTCCTATAGCTGCTAAGTGGCAGTATTGGGATTTGTACTTCATCTAGAGAGCCCGTACATGTAACCACAATTTGGCTAATTTATGAGGACAAAAGGGAATTCTCTCCGCAGTTTTGCACAGAGGAATCTGAGGATTTAAAGTTTATTCCAGCCCAACAAGATGTGCTGGCATTAAGATGATTATTCAGGGTGTCTTGACTCTCAGTTTGATGTGTTTCCAGCCTATGAGGATACTTACGGTGCATGGGGAAGTCGTTGAAGATCAGACTAGCAAGGACCAGACTCCCTTCAGACTGGGGCAACCTTAGAGGACTTGGGGAGGAAGTAAGGATGCATAGCTTACAACTAAGGAGTGGAAAGCTATTTTCCACCTTCCTGAAGGCTGATTATTTCCATAAACTGTTTGGAATTTTTCTTCCTGAGAGATTTGTTTATTCTCGCTCATTTATTTATTTATTCAATCATTTATTTATATCAGTCTGAACTCATAGGTATTTATTAATATTTTATACTTTGGGTTATAATCCATTGGATTTCATTTATTTTCTTGTTCAAATTGTTCAAGCTTTGGAGACTGGGAGCTTGCTCAGTTGACTCCTGTGTCATTTTGATATGCCCATCATTGTGGATTTTTTTTTTTTTTTAATACTTTTTTACTTTCTGGCATTGCAAGATGCTTCAGGCTCATCTTGAATGTTTCTGCCTTAGTCCTAGAATTAGACCTTTCTCCAAGGAGCCCTTGTTCTTTTAGTTGGAGGAAGTATTAGAAACCAAGATCTGCATGGTATGAATCACATTTTACACATTTAAAGAAATTAATTTATTTAATTGGAGACTAATTGCAATATTGTAGTGGTTTTTGCCATACACTGACATGAATCAGCCAGGGGTGTACATGTACACATTTTTTAAATAGTAGCTTATACAAAAAAGTCATGGCAGTGGTGGGTCTTGGGGTAGGGTGCGGGGGTTGGTGAGTGGAAGACATTCCCAGGGGCTTCAAGGGGTATCTGATCTCTTTCTTGAATTCAGAGCTGGGTGCATGGGATTCTTCATTTTGTGAAATTCATCAAGCTTTATGCTTATAATATGAACATTTTCTGCTTTATGCTATATTTTATAAAAATATATTGAAAAACAGAGGAAAACAAAACAACAAAAAGTAATAATGAACACTCCCTGAGTATCAAGCCCAGACAAGCTCTAGAGTTTGGTTCCCTGGGTTCAAAGACTTTATCAGTGTTATAACCTTTAGCTAGCTGCTTAACTTTTCTGTCCCTCAATTTTCTCTATTTATGAAACCAGGACAGGGTTATTATCTGCTATAGATGGCTGTTGTGCTCATAGCCGCAGTCTCTCTCTCTGATACACACATATGCATACATACATATACATGTATGTGTATATATGTTAATACCTACAGCATCAATCCTTAATATATGTGGGTTTTCTGTGAGTTTGCCCACTGGCTAAACTTTGCTTGTAATGTCCAAACCAATACCTGTGATGCTCTGGGCCATTTTTGGACATGTATAGGAAGGTGACACATTTGAATCGCCCAGTCAGTGTCCATGTTCCCAGTGAGCTTGAATGAAGCCAGGCTCTCCCATCTAGTTTCAGCTTTCATAGTGTAAAGAAGTGTCCTTTCTCAACATATTTAGTGCCATGTTTTTCACATTTTTGTGCTTTTTGTTAGTGATTTCACTGGTAAGTAACCTACAGGGCAGGGCTAAAGTCCTTACAGTTCCTAAGTACAAGCAGGCCATGATGTACCTTATGGAAAAGATAAGCTTCATCTAGTCTTGAGTTATGGTGCTATTGGGTATGAGATGAATATTAACAAATCACCAACATATATTAAATAAGGTGTCTTTAAAGAGAGACAAAGTTATCTATTTGACCAGATGATGAAAATGTTGTGAGTAGATGCTTGT
Organism: Cervus canadensis; assembly: GCF_019320065.1. Taxonomy (NCBI): domain Eukaryota; kingdom Metazoa; phylum Chordata; class Mammalia; order Artiodactyla; family Cervidae; genus Cervus; species Cervus canadensis. The sequence goes on along the minus strand of NC_057401.1, from coordinate 52,452,686 downwards.
AGGAAACTAACCTTGTATTTCCCTAAAAGTAAGGCTTATTATTTGCTAATTTAGTGTTTGTGGTACCTAAAGATTATAATGACTACAAATAATGAAAATCAATTGCATATGTGTAAATAAAGATATATAGATACAGATATACTTAGATATATGTATATACCCTGATAGATACACATAGATATTAATGTGTTGATAACTTGGTAAAGAATCCACTTGCAATGCAGGGGACCCCAATTCGATTCCTGGGTCGGGAGAAGGGATAGGCTACCCACTCCAGTATTCTTGGGCTTCCCTTGTGGCTCAACTGGTAAAGAATCTGCCTGCAGTGTGGGAGACCTGAGTTTGATTCCTGGGTTGGGAAGATCCCCTGGAAAAGGGAAAGGCTACCCACTCCAGTACTGTGGCCTGGAGAATTCCATAGATTTCATGGACACCATTGTCCATGGGGTCACAAAGAGTTGGACATGACTGAGCGACTTTCACTTTCATTTCATTTATCTATACAGATATATAAAGATATGAGGACAGTGCCTATCAATATAATAAGCTCTTAATAAATGTGATAGCTATTTTGATCTAGGTACATGACTAGATTGCTTTCCAACCCATCATCACTCCTGGGAAAGATAATGCTGAGTCTTTTGGCTGTAAAGAGTGCTTCTCCCCCATGATGCAGAAGGTACAGTAATAAACAAGCAAGCCCTTCATCTCATGAAACTTAGGCTGTCTATAAGTCAAAAGATCTCAGCTCACCACCATATGTATGTCTAGCACACAGCACCTAGTACCCAGAAATTACTCATTATTTTGTAGACTACCTAAATATGTTAAGGGAAAGGTTAGTGTAGAAGTGACAGTGAAAAGTTAGTCACTCAGGCATGTCCCGACTCTTTGCGATCCCATGGATTGTAGCTTGCCAGGCTCCTCTATCCATAGGATTCTCCAGGCAAGAATACTGGAGTGGGTTGCAATGCTCTCCTCCAGGGGATCTTCCTAACCCAGGGATCGAACCTAGGTCTCCTGCATTGCAGGCAGATACTTTACCAGCTGAGACACCAGGGAAGTCCAAGAAGAGTAGGGGAGCCAAGTCCACAGTTAAGCCACTATGTTAGACAAAGGCAGACAAGTAAACAAATGAGTCCTGAGTAAGAGATTTTATAATGGTTTTTTCTTGTCCTGAAACTTAATACTCTATGACTAGATGTCCTGCACTCTACATAAACATTGAGAAACCTATCTAATATAGGAAATGAACACACGCTTTAGCTTTCAAGTCAATTAGTGTGATATTCTTATTTCCTTTCTAGGTTAAGAAAGCAAATCTGTTCGGATGCAATGCCAGCTAAATACATGATCTGATTGTTCCAGTTATCCTGTGCCAACAAAAGCAAAAATGGGCTTTCCAGTGTTCATGACGAAGTAGGGAACCTAACTAGTATTCGTGTGTCTTGGAAACCAGCCGCTATTCAAATTTTTCTAGGCAATTTGAATCAGGTTGCTGAGCTTAGAAAAAAAATCCTACAGCCGTGTTTTGAAGACCAAAGAACTCAAAACACACATACTCTAGGCTATCGCAAAATGCAGCACTTGGGCTTCCCAGGAAGTGCTAGTTGTAAAGAACTTGTCTGCCAAGGTAGGAGTCATAACAGACATAGGTTTGATCCCTGGGTCAGGGATATACCCCAGAGGGGGACATGGCAACTCACTGCAGTATTCTTGCTGGAAAAATCCCAAGGACAGAGGATCCTGGTGGGCTACAGCCCATTGAGTTGGACACGATTGAAATGACTTAGCACAAATGAGCTGAAATGAGCTGTACTCAAGCAGAGATGTGAATGATATAAGAGATTGGATTTTAGTGGAGAGGAGGGGCAGAGAAGGGACAGTGTCATGGATATTTGCAACACAGGACAAGGGTAAGCCCAGTTGATTTCATTTAAAATGCACAATTTGGGGCAATTCTAGGAGGTGGGATTATTTCTTGGAACTGAGGTGAGGCCCAGAATGGTCCACTGGATGTCAAAGCCATTCAGGATTCTCTGCTAGAATTGTATCAAAATAAGTGTAGTCCTGGAATGCCTCTGGGCAATCTATTTGGAACGTCAAAGTGTATCACCTAGATGCCAGGTTTCTGGGTAAAAGTTCTGAAATAAAAGAATCAGGAAACCTGCTTTACCACATATGAAGGTTAAGAGGTAAGAGAGAAAGCCTGTTTAAATTAAGTCGAATCCCACCTATAAACTGACTCAAGTGTTTCTAAAGCCCCCTCTTGGCCTTAAAATACAATCATTGTGCAAATGAAATGGGATATACTTATTTCAAAACAAAAATCATTTTCTCAGCCAAAAAATTAAAAAGTACTACTAGTATTCCTGGGCTTCCCAATGCCTCAGCAGGTGAAGAGTCTGCCTGCAATGCGGGAGATGCAAGACAGGCAGTTGTGATCCCTGGGTTGTGACAGTCTCCTGGAGGAGGGCATGGCAACCCACTCCAGTACTCTTCTGGGAAAATCCCAAGGACAGAGAAGCCTGGAGGGCTACGGTCCACGGGGTCACAAGTCAGACATGACTGAAGTGGCGGAGCACAGCCCCCCCCCGCCCCCCACAGCAGTATGCCTACTCCATATAGGGTTTGTGCCATTTCCTCCTCGAGAGGCAGGGTGTATCTCTGTCAGGTAAGGGAACTTTATTCCAGAGCTAACCCAACATCCAGGTGACAGATGTATGTGTGGGGTGATGCCATGAGATGCCCAGCAATCCCTTCAAGAAAATCTGCTGGGAGGTGGGAGGCTGGTGAGCACTATTAGCATCCGTGCTTCGCTGCAGACGGCAGGGGTCTACTGATGGGCAAGTGCTGCTCCAGGGCTGACTGTCAGTCTGGATGAGATGTTCTCCCTCTTTTCTTTCACAGATGTCAGAACTGCAGCTCAGTCTGAGGGCTGACTCCAGAATATCTCCGCTCTCTCGCTGAGACAGGCTGGAACCTGGGACCCTTTTCTGCGGTGTGTAATGCTTGCATCTGGACAAACATCTCCTCGAGCTGAAAGTACAAAGAAACTACAAGGGAGTGAAAATAACTGTGTGCACAACAGGGGCAAATTCTGGACAGCAAGATACAAAGAAACCAAAAACCCAACTGCCACTTCTGAAGAGTGGGGGACAAAAGCAGGGAGCTATGCATATCCCCTGCACACATCACCAGAAGGACTGTGCAAAGCACCTAAACCACCCTTCTGGCCCGACCCCTGGACACACCTCTACCCTCACCCCGTGTAAGGAACCAGATCCACCTCCCCCCTCAGAGAGCAAGCAAGCAAGAGAGGTTGTGTTTGTTCTCTCTCCCCTCTGCTGCAACAGAGGCCCCAGTATAGCCTTGCCTGATTTCCTTGTCTGGTCTCTGATCAGTTTCTATCGATTAAGGACTCTCATCAGTAACATATCCTCCCATCTACCCTTCACTTTCGAACTGCGGTGCTGGAAAAGACTCTTGAGGATCTCTAGGACAGCAAGAAGATCAAACCAGTCAATCCTAAAGGAAATAAGCCCTGAATATTCATTGTAATATTTAACAGAATGGCAATCCACTCCACTATTCCTGCCTGGAAAATCCCATGGACAGAGGAACCTGGCAGGCTACAGTCCATAGGGTCGCAAAGAGTCAGACACGACTGAGTGACTAACACTTTCACATTTCATTCATTGGAAGGACAGATACTGAAGCTGAAGCACCAGCACTTTGGCCAGCTAATGCGAAGAGCCGACTGATTGAAAAAGATCCTGATGCTGGGAAAGATTGAGGGCAAGAGGAGAAGGGGACGACAGAGGATGAGATGGTTGAATGGCATCACTGACTCAATGAACGTGAGTTTGAGCAAACTCCAGGAGATGGTGAAGGACAGGGAAGCCTGGCATGCTGCAGTCCATGGGGTCATGAAGAGTCGGACAGGACTTTTTAGCAACTGAACAGCAATAACCCTCCCTTGGAATTTCCCTTCCATCCCCAGCAAATCTCTCCAATATCTAATTTACTCTTCATGTCCGTGTCTGGAGATCTTGATATCCATGACAAAGAGAATCTGATAAATAAATAAGACCCAAGGAGGGAGGAAGGGGATGGTCTATTTCAGACTCCGGTCACCAGGTGCTCTCTTTGACTGAGGACCTGATGGAGTAATTAGAACTGTCAGGTAAGAGATGACATAGACGGGTCTACCTTCTTGGGTAGTGTGCAGGAAGGAGAGATGACCCATTCTGTGCACCCCACCAAGGACCCTGGCTCCCTGGAACACTAGCTACTTTGGGGTGAAAAGGAATGGACTGAGAGCCACACAACCTCCAGCTTCTCCAAGTTTCTCAACTGAGAGCAAGGTGAGAAACCAGCTTAGTGGTGATAGAGGTTGTGTGCCCAGTTCTACCCTGAGGGTCCTTCCTTCCCCCTGCCCAATGGATTATAGGAGTCCTTCTGAGACCTCTCCTTTCCCTTGAGACTGCTCTGAATGTTCATTGGCCAGAATCCCCTAGATGGAAATGCTAGAAGATTTGCCAGATATCACACCTCTCACATACACAGACTAGAGCTTCAAATATTTCCCTTGGTTGTAGCTAGAAGAGTCTCAGTTTGAAGAGCAGAGATGGGAGGGGCAGAGGGGTCATGGGCATTGTTCCAGGGGAAGTCACAGTGATGTTCTCAGGCTTACAGCTGTCATCTGGAAATCTCAGAAAATAACCGTTAAATCATACTGACTTTTCTGCCCGAGGGACTAAGGAGACAGGCTCTAGTGGGACTCTTACTTTGCCCCCAGGTCAGCCCACTCTTCTCTCAATGAGGAAGGAGCTGGCTGAGTAGGTGACACAGAGTTAGGTTTTACAGACATACACTTACGAGTGACCTTTCCTCGGAAATGGGGAAATGCTTTCATAATTGAGAAAGGCACGCTGAGTTAGGAGATAGAAGCTCTGGTTATTACACAAAGCCCCTGGGTAGCTCTCTCCAGCCTCTTTCACCCTGCGTCCTCTGCTGTCAGATGAGTGGATCTGTGATACAGTGTGTGTTTTACCTCAGCCATTGTCAGAAGGCCACATGGTTCAAATTAAAAAAAAAAATGGGCACACAAAATATACTGAGAAGAAAGCATACTTAAAAGTGGGGCTGTCCTCACTTATCTGCTTAGCTGTTTTTACTGGTTCTTTCAAAAGAAAGCTATTTTCATAAATACTTCCTTTGAAAATCCTTGCTTGTCTTGAAGACTTAAGAGAGCATCTTTTGTAGACATGGAAGAACAATATTCTCTGCTTAATTTGAAGTTTGATTACTAGGCATGTTCCTCTTTTAAAAAAACATATTACTCAAGTCAAGCTTTACATAGAAGATAGAAGGCCTATAAAAGAAATAAATTATTGTAATTATTTTTCCAGGCTTAGGGTAAACATATTATTTTTTGTTTTACTTCCCCAAAACATTAGCTAACAAACAAAATGCTCGATTACAATTTTTAAATCGAAATACAGTTGATTTTCAACGCTGTGTTAATTTCTGCTATCCTGCAAAGTGATTCAGTTTTGCATATGTATGCATTCTTTTTTGCTTTTTGTATTCTTTTCCATTACAATTTATCATAGGATACTGAATATAGTTCTCTAAGCTATACAGTAGGACCTTGTGGGTTTATCTATTCCATATTTTAGATAACTATTTTTTAATTGAAATATTATTTAGAGAAAAATATAACACCCATCTCAAATCTCAAATAGCTTATATTCACTTCCTTCCTGAACTCTGAACACTAAACTTTATTAAAAGCAACACAGGACAGATGAAGGACAAGCAGAGGCAGGACAGCTACTTTAAATCTTGTAAATGCATAGTAAATATAGCACGCTCACTGTTCAAGTTAGATGTGTGTAATTGTCTGATATCTATTTGTAGTTCTCATAAAATACCTTTTTTTTTCTTTCTGTGTATTCATTGCTGCGAGGATTGAAAAGGGAGGTCTAATATTTTCTGCTTTTCATCTCTTTGCCAACTATCAGTAGTTGGTTGAAAAAAAAAAAAAAAAAAAAGAAGAAAGGCAAAGAATCACGCAGATTTGGCCTTCATGTTACCCTATTACCCCGTCTGCAAATTGCCCCGAGATCAGACAGATGGAAGGCCAGCTGCAGCTGAACAGGACTGGGGGCCCGAGGGACCGCACACAAAGCAGCCGGCACTGCTGGGACCCTAAGCCAGCTTCTTCCGCCTCTGACCACCTCCCCACCCCCGCGACGTGGCTCCGTCTGGGCCAGCATCACTCACATCCACCAGCGAGGACCTGAATGGTTTGTCTCAAACCAGGAATGTTAATAGAAGCTGATTGTCTGCAGCCAGCTAAGAACCTTTGCACCATTGTTTACTTCTAACGCGGGCTCCGTTTGCAGCCTCTCTGCGACAGGCCACCTCAGCAATAGGAGACGGGGAGGGTGCCGCCGTGGATGCCTTCCTACGCTTAAGGGAGGTGATGTACACAAAAGACTTGGTAAATCGTAACATCCTTTCTGAAAGGATACCCTTTTAAGCCTATGGAGAGGCCTCTCTTTGCAAATGGGTACCAGCAATAAGGTCCCTTTTTCTTCACACCTCAAAACAATTATTATTTCTGTTTTGCAAATCAATTGAATGCAGAACCATTTATTCCAGTAGTTCTCAAAGTGTGGTCCCTGGACCGATGGCATCAGCATCACCTGGGAGCTTGTTAGAAATGTGGTTCTCTGAGGACTTCCCTGGTGGTCCAGTGGCTAAGATGATGAGTTTCCCAATGCAGGGGCCTGGGTCCAATCCTTGGTCAGGGAACTAGATTCCACATGCAGCAACTCAATACCCTGTGTGCCAAAATGAAGATCAAAGATCCTGAGACCCTCAACTAAAACTCAGTGCAGCCAAATAAATAAATATTAAAAAAAAAAGAAAAAGAAAAATGTGGTTCTTGGCTGTCCCCTAGACCTACTGAATCAGAGGCAGAGGGTGGGGCAGAGAAATTGGCATTTTAGCCAGTCCTACCCCAATACTGATGCATACTCAACTGTAAGGACTATTATTTATGCCTTTTGTTCATGTTTCTATAATTATATTGATATTTTCAAACTTATATTGCCAAAACTTATATTTTTAATCTCATATCTGTAAAATGTCTCATCCTACAAGTGGCTTTGGGGCCCTGTGTTCTATTTGTTATATTATGGGCTTTAAAACTTCAAGGTGTAGGTCTCTTTGGTCATGGAACCGGTATTTATGGCTCCACGTGACATACACATTGCCTAATTCACTTTTTTTTTTTTAACAGAAATCTTCATATTCTATCCAGTTTGGTCACTTGATAGATGTTTACATCTCTTTGGGTCGTAAGATCTATAAGTATACTTCCACTTGGTTTCTTAAGACCATTGTATTTGATGAAATCTCAAGACAGTAAGTATTTTCTATTAAATGATTTTTAAAATCCTGATTTGATTCTGCATTCTTTCATAGTATTAAAACCTTATGACTTGAGTAAATATTTTAAATACTATCCAGTTGAATTTTGAATATTTCACTCAGCTTCCCCTAGCTTGTCACAATTTATTAGCCATTCCAGCACTATGCTTACATAAGGATACTTTCATGTGCAATTGAAAAATTTCAAGTTGCCATGTTTTAGGGGCCTACTTTCCATTTTGTCTTCCTCAAAAGTATGACTTTTAGTTGCAGTAGAAGGAGAAGAACTGAAAATTCTTTCCTTCCTTTGGGGAATTTCTTGGAGAAGTGAATCCCTGTTAAGAACTGCAAGTAAGAAAAATAAAATTCCTAACATTCATAATGGGTTGCATTGTAACTTTTTCTAAATTGGGGAATGTTTGAAAATTTATAGTGCTTAAAGAGAAAATTCTAGCTTCCATATTCAATTGATCTTTTTTTTTAAAAAACCTTTTACTGAAGTATAGTTGATTTACAATGTTGTGTTAGTTTCAGGTGTACCAAAAACCAACTGGTCTTTCATTCAATGTTTATTAATCAAATATTTGACTTCCTACCATGGGTGAAGCATGGCTCCAGGTGATTTGAAATAGATGGGTGAACCAAATAGACATAGGATAAACAGTAAATTATAAATTGATAATTTACATAATTTTCCAGAAGAGACTAAATGCAACAGAATAAAAAAACAGCAGAGTAGGATGATGGGGGGCTTCCTAGGGATGCTAGTGGTAAAGAGTCTGTCTGCCAAATCAGGAGATGCAAGAGAGGCAGCTTTGATCCCTGCGTAAGGAAGATCCCTGGAATAGGAAAAGGCAACCCAGTCTAGTATTCTTGCTTGGAAAATTCCATGGGCAGAAGAGGCTGGCAGGTTACAGTCCATTGGGTCCCAAAAGAATCAGACACGCCTGAGGGACTCAGCGCACCTGCACACACACAGGATGATGAAGGAGTGAAGGGGGCATGGTTACAACTTTCAGTAGGATGGTCTGGGGAGCCGCACTGAATCTGAACAGTTTGAGCAAAGAGGTGAAGAAGGTGAGGGAGTTAGCTGTGCAGATAACTGAAGGAGAAACTTCCAGAGAAGGGAGGAGCTAGAACAAAGGTGTGACTGAGGACAGCTGCTATGCTGGATTGGAGTAATGGAGGGAAGCTCAAACTGGGATCAACTCAGGTAGGGAAGGTAGCCATTTATATGGGCTTTGGTTTTCCTTGGCAGGAACTAGCGAGTCATTGCACGGCATTGGACAGAGGAGTAACGTGATCTCACCTGTTTTCAGAGGGTCATGTGTTTCCAATAGACATTAGGGGATTCTGTCAGATTCATTCAGCTCAGTTCAGTTCAGTCGCTCAGTCATTTCTGACTCTTCGCAACCTCATGGACTGCAGCAGGCCAGGCTTCCCTGTCCATCACCAGCTCCCGGAGTTTACTCAAACTCATGTCCATTGAGTCAGTGATGCCATCCAACCATCTCATCCTCTGTTGTCCCCTTCTTTTCCTGCCTTCAATCTTTCCCAGCATCAGGGTCTTTTCCAATGAACCAGTTCTTCTCATCAGGTGGCCAAAGTATTGGAGTTTCAGCTTTAGCATCAGTCCTTCCAATGAGTATTCAGGACTGATCTCCTTCAGGATGGACTGGTTGGATCTCCTTGCAGTCCAAGGGACTCTCAAGAGTCTTCTCCAACACCACAGTTCAAAAGTATCAGTTCTTCGGTGCTCAGCTTTTTTATGGTCCAACTCTCTGGACCATACTGGAAAAGCTATAGTTTTGACTAGACAGACCTTTGTCGTCGAAGTAATGTCTCTGCTTTTTAATATGCTGTCTAGGTTGGTCATAGCTTTTCTTCCAAGGATCCATTAAGAGCCTATAATCTAAGTGAGAGACATTGGCTTGGGTTAGTGTGGTAGCAATGGAGGTGGTAAGTAGTAGTTAAGGTACTGGCTAGTCTTTGAAGGTAGACTCAAGAGCATTTTTGACAAATGAGATGTGGCACGTTTTATTAATAAAATAAATTTTATTTGGTGGAATTTTTCCAACTCACTTGATTGAAGAAATTTCAAGAATTAACTTAAGAATTCTCAGTTTTTCTAATGACAGAGCCAGAATGCAGTGTGTATATGTTAGTTAGCTGGTGTAGCCATAACAAATATCAGGAACTGAGTGGTTTAAACAACAGAAAATGCCCAGCAATCCCAATACTGGGCATATACTCTGAGAAAACTATAATTCAAAAGGACATATGTACCCAATGCTCATTACAGCACTATTTACAATAGCCAGGACATGGGAGCAACCAAGATGTCCATCAAGAAATGAATGGATAAAGAAGTGTGTTACATATATACAAAGGAATATTACTCAGCCATAAAAGAGAATGAATTTGAGCCGATTGAACTGAGGTGGATGAACCTAGAGCCATTTATACAGAGTTCAGTTCCACTCAGTTCAGTCCCTCAGTTGTGTCTGACTCTTTGTGATCCATGGACTGCAGCACACCAGGCTTCCCTGTCCATCACCAACTCCAGGAATTTGCTCAAACTCATGTCCATCAAGTCAGTGATGCCATTCAACCATCTCATCTTCTGTTGTCTGCTTCTCCTCCTGCCTTCAATTTTTCCCAGCATCAGGGTCTTTTCCAGTGAGTCAGTTCTTCACATCAGGTGGCCAAAGAATTGGAGTTTCAGCTTCAGCATCAGTCCTTCCAATGAATATTCAGGACTGATTTCCTTTAGGATGGACTGGTTGGGTCTCCTTGCAGTCCGTATACTGCATATACTCCTTGCAGTTATACAGAGTAAAATAAGTCAAAAAGAGAAAAACAGATATCGTATATTAACACATATGAAATCTGGAAAAATAGTACTGATGAACCTATCTGCAGGGTAGGAATGGAGATGCAGACGTAGGGAACAGACTTGTGGGCACAGTGGGGGAAGGGGAGGGTGAAGCAAATGGAGAGAGTAGCATTCACATATAAACATGACCATGTGTAAAATAGGTAACTAGTGGGAAGTTGCCGTATAACACAGGGAGCTCAACCCGGGGCTCTGAGGGGGTGATTTGGGATAAAGGTTCAAGAGGGAGGGGGCATAAGTGTCCTTATGACTGATTCACGTTGATGTATAGCAGAAACCAACTCAATACTGTAAAGCAATAATCCTTCAATTCCATTTAAAAAAATTAAAAAATGAACAAAATAAGGTGATTTTCCCACAGGTCTGGGGACCAGAAGTCCCAGGTCAAGGTATCAGCAGGATTGTTTCTTCTGAGGCCTCTCTTCTTGGTTTGTGGATGTTCTCTCTCTGTATTCACGTGTTTGTTCCTCCTTGTATGTCTGTGTCTTGATCTCCTTCTTGGATAAAGGACACCCATCAGGTTGGATTAGGGCCCATCCATATCACCTCCTTTTACGGTAATTTTTTAAAAGCTCTATCGCCAAAACTGGCCACATTCTGAGGTGCTGGGGTTATGACTTCAACACATGACTTCTAGGAAACACAGTGCAATTTCTAACAGTGCACTACTCACACACTGCCATCTTACACATGGCTGTGAATGACACAGCCTTTGGGATATACGGCCCAGAAACAGATCCGCAAAACCCTAACAGAACATACTCATAGTTTGTAAGGAGATGTTTCTTTAAAATGAAACTGGAGTTCATTCTTAACAGTAGTTGGAAGCATCTCAGGCCTGATTCGCCGTGACTCAATTTAATCAGAGGTGAGATATTTTTCATTTGTATGTGGTATTTAAAGTATAGCAATTACTAATATCTAAAATGAATAACCAACAAGATCTTACTGTACAGCACAGGCAACTCTGCTCAATGTTAAGTGGCAGGCTGGATGGGAAGGGAGTTTGGGAGAGAATGGATACAAATATATGTATGTCTGAGTCCCTTTGCTATCCTCTCTAAACCATCACAATATTTTTAATCAACTATACTCCAATATATGGATGGATGTGAGAGTTGGACTATAAAGAAAGCTGAGAGCCAAAGAAGTTATGCTTTTGTACTATGGTGTTGAAGAAGACTCTTGAGGGTCCCTTGGACTGCAAGGAGATCCAACCAGTCCATACTAAAGGAATCAGTCCTGAATATTCATTGGAAGGACTGATGCTGAAGCTGAAACTCCAATTCTTTGGCCACCTGATGCGAAGAACTGACTAATTGAAAAAGACCCTGATGCTGGGAAAAACTGAAGGCAGGAGGAGAAGGGGACGACAGAGGATGAGATGGTTGGATGGCATCACTGACTCAATGGACATGAGTTTGAGTAAACTTCGGGAGTTGGTGATGGACAGGGAGGCCTGGCTTGCTGCAGTCCATGGGGTTGCAAAGAGTCGGACAAGACTGAGTGACTGAACTGAACTGAACTGAACTCAAATATAAAAGAAAAAGTTTTTAGAAAATAAAGTATAACCATTACTAGAAAGAGTGTTGAGTTAGGAGTAATTTTTAAACATCTACTTTTTTTTGTCTTTGATAAGAAGGATATCTGCTTATTATTTTAGAAAGCTCAATTGTTACAGAAATAAATGCTATAGAAAGAGAGAAGCTCCTGAATTCTCGCCTGAGAGTGTGTTGATGGTACCTAGGTGCTGTCGGAAGGATGCAGCAGCTGAAATGTTTCTACCTGCAGACATTTCTGTACATCCCTGAGGTTTAACCAAGGGGGTATTTTAGAGATTGCTCCGGCCACCCACAGGCTGTGATTAGTTTCGGTTTGGGCCATGATTTGTTGGCCCAGGTTGATGGATTTCTGAGTATCCAGTCTAAGTGCACCATCTCAACCTCTATCAGGTAAGTGAGTAAAGCCACACAAGCCTCAGGAAAGTTCCCTCCGGTGGGTCAGTTCAGGGAAACTTGATGTGCTTGCTGCTGGCTGTCCTCTGACCCACAGCCTGTCTGCTCCTGGATGGGGAGAATTCAATGCCCTTCAAAATATAGAGTATATTGATCTGTTTTTGAGGCCACAAATGCCAAAGCCCTGTTAGCTAATGGGCCTTCAGAAGGTTAAATATGGATTTGGAGTGAATCACCAGCTGCCCACCAGCATTTTTTAGGTGGTCTGACATGCAGAGACGGGGAAGGAAGACACTCAGGGGTGGTTTCTATGCTTACCGATGCATCTTTTTGGGCAAACATTACATCCTTTGTATTTGACCTGGGTCTGCAGTACCCCATGTCTTCATTAGTCAATGTCATCCCTGGAACATTAGTAAAAATGGGAGGGAAAGAGAAAATGTCAAGATTTGGAAAACAGTTCCCTTTACTTTTTTGAATTGTTGTTGTTCAGTCACCAAATCGTGTCCAACTCTTCGTGAGCCCACAGACTGCAGCATGCCAGGCCTCCCTGTCCCTCACCATCTCCTGTAGTTTGCCCAAATTCATGTCCACTGAGTCAGTGATGCCATCCAATCATCTCATCCTCTGTCTTCCCCTTCTCCTTCTGCCTTCAGTCTTTCCCAGCATCAGGGTCTTTTCCAATGTGTCGGCCCTTCGAATCAGGCAACCAAAGTATTGGAGCTTCAGCTTCAGTATCCATCCTTCCAATGAATATTCAGAGTTGATTTCCTTTAAGATTGACTGGTTTGATCTCCTTGCTATCCAGGGGACTCTCAAGAGGCTTCTTCAGCATCACAATTCAAAAGCATCAATTCTGTGGTGCTCTGCCTTCTTTATGGTCCAACTCGCACATCCATACATGACTATTGTATGGACTAAAGGTCGGTATAGTCAAGACTGTGGTCTTTCCAGTAGTCATGTATTTTTCTGATTTATACACACATTAATTGGTGAGCCTGTCACTCTCCAGTTGTGCTGTAGAAGGTGGTTTAGAGTGGTGAGGGGAGGAGAGAGAAGAAATAAAGGAGGGAGGGGGAGAGAATATATGAATGGTTATGAACCCTTTGATAACAGGATGCAGTTTCAACTTCATGGGGTAAAAACACCAAGAATTTACAATATGTTACTAAGTGACAGGTTTAGAAAATTCTTTGTCATTTGATCTTTCAGCTTTTCCCTTCTCTTTCCTTTTATATAGCAGGGCCAGTAAAAATAGCTCTGTTGGTTTTCATTTTGAGTTTGGTTTTCTCTTTTGTCTTTATGTGGTGGTAAGCTGTACTAGGCTTGAATTTATAGGAAATACCTCAGGGAAATGCAATCTATCCTTGGAATATTTTCTTAATTTCTGTGTGATAAAATTTGCATACGTATGGACTGATGCATACTCATGTGGATTTTTGCTAAACATTTCAGCCTCAGAAGAACTAGGTTTGAATCTTAACTGTATATCCTAGTCACATGACCAGTAATCATGCTACATCACCTCTCTCAGTTTGAAATTTTATGTGTGTAAAATGTTGGTGATCACATGACCTAAGCTTTCACAGCATTACTTGAAGTGTAATAAGAATAATATATGAATTAACAAACTAAAAAGCCCACCACATGTTCATTATTGAAGTTAAATATTTTTATGTTTATCTGAATATTACCATTAAGAGAATTTTTATTGACAAAAAGTTCTAAAACTGAATTTGGAGCACTCATTAGAAAAAAATGGAAATAATGGGATTTTTGTTTTGTTTTGTTTTTGACTTAAACTGTTAGCCCCAGATACAAATTCAAAAGAAATTTTTCTAAACAAACATATGGGTAAGTAGCTACTTAAGTGCCTTTGAATGTTCAGGCCACTGTAATTGATTTATGTCCAATTTACTGCCTATGTGAAGTTTGTGTGCAAATGTGATATTATCTGATAATGACATTATGTAAAACCGTGAATGACATTGGTAATGAGAGGTTGTGATACTGAAAGCTGATGCTGTCCCAGATGTGCAGATTTGTAGGATCAGGTTTCCACTAGGTGTGTTACTTCTCAGAACTAAATAAGAGCACCCCATCCCTCACCAGTCCCACTCTTAAAGTTGTGTGTGGGCACTGGGTTTAAGGAACTTTCTTCAGCTGGCTTTCATTTTGGGAAGAAAATTTTAAAATGACATGTATACATTATTTCCTGGTAGCTCAGCTGGTTAAGAGTCTGCCTGCAATGCAGGAAACCCTGGTTCGATCCCTGGGTTGGGAAGATATCTTGGAGAAGGGAATGGCTACCCACTCCAGTATTCTGGCCTAGAGAATTACATGGACTGTATTGTCCATGGGGTCACAAACAGTTGGACACAACTGAGCGACTTTCACTATACACTATCACGTGTAAAACAGATAGGCAGCAGGAAGCAGCTGTGTAACACGGGGGGCTCAGCTTGGTGCTCTGTGACGACCTAGAGGGGAGGGATGGGAGGGGGGTGGGAGACCCCAGAGGGAGGGGGTGTATGTATAGATGTGGGTTACAGCAGAAACCAACAGCATTGCAAGGCAACTGTGTGTGCTTCGTCACTCAGTCGAGTCCGACTCTTTGCGACCCCATGGACTGCAGCCCACCAGGCTCCTCTCTCCATTGGGATTCTCCAGGCAAGAATACTGGAGTGGGTTGCCATGCCCTCCTCCAGGGGATCTTCCCAACCCAGGGATCGAACTCAGGTCTCTCGAATCACAGGTGGATTCTTTACCATCTGAGCTACCAGGGAAGACTTTAACACAACTTCAGAAAAAAAAGAAAGAAAGAATAAATTATGTCTAGGTATAAATAAATCAATCATTTCTCTGGAGTCTGAAAAAAAAATGAAACATGCCAGACTCCTCTGTCCTTCATTATCTCCTGGAGTTTGCTCAAATTCATGTCCAATGAGTCAGTGATGCTATTTAACCATCTCATCCTCTTCCACCCTCTTCTTCGTTTGTCTTCAGTCTTTCCTAGCACTAGGATCTTTTCCAATGAGTCGGTTCTTTGAGTTAGGTGGCCAAAGTACTAGATCGTCAGCTTCAGCATCAGTCCTTCCGGTGAATATTCTGTGAAGAATTAGTATACAGGTTAGCATTTCCGAGTGTACAGGTTCCTGTGAGTGAGGAGCAAACATACTGTGTTTGCCTGAGTTCTCACAGTACAGAGCAGTGGTCTCAGTGTCCTGGGGAATACGGTGTCTATGCAGGTACAAAAGGAGTGGAAAGAGAAGGAGGCAGTTGCCAGAGAACACGGGACTCAATTGGTCTTGAAAACAGCTCAACTTCTTTTCCAAGGTTTGTTTTAATAGTGAAGAAAACCACAGTGACTTCTGGATACTACCACGGAAACTTCTTGTTACAATGAATTGTCCTTCTCTTTAGCTTGCGGTAATGTTATTATATAAATACTTCATTCCCTAGTTGTCCTGGCAGCCTAGTCCTCATATGCTATTTCTTCAAGTTGCACAGCTGTAAAACTGTATTGTCTTTATGCTTTTCTTGGTCAAAGGGTGTTTATGTGGCCCTGGTGACTTTACCCTATTGGAATGAAGTCAGAATCTCTCCTGCGTTGGCCGCAAGTTTCAACCAGCATTTCAGCCTGTTGTGGAACCAAAGACAAAGTCTCCAGTTGCAATGTTTCTACTTTCTATGATTCTTAAAATGAATTGAGGAGACTTTCCTTGTGGTCCAGGGCTAAGGCTCTGAGCTCCCAATGCAGGGGGCCTCAGTTCAATCCCTGGTCAGGGAACTAGACCCCAAAGCAGCAACTAAGATCTGGTGCAGCCAAATTAAGAAAAAAAGTGAGAATTGATCAAAATATCAGAAAAAGCCAGTCATCTTTGTGATTTCCTCATCCATTGTGATGCAGCTTTTATAACTGGGACATGATGGATAGCTACACCCCACCCTTTTCTTCAAGGACACTGCTAGGTTGCGTGGGACCCCGGGTAAATATTTGTGTGTGTGTGCCACTTATTTATATAATCAATTTTATTTTTTATAATCAATTTCATTGAAGGAGACTTTGCATATGAGGCATAGTGATTTATCACTAAAAATTTAGAATGATGCGTAGAAGAGAGGTACTGATGTGTTTGCTTATTGTCCAATCAGAGCACTTGATTCCCTGTAGTGCCCAGGCATTGTCTCAGTTTAGATCCAGGAATCATCTCTTCATATTCTTTATTGTCAAATGTGCTATTACTGGGTAATTTCATATCTCCCACTGTGAGAAAAAGATAACAACACTGCTATTACTCAAGTCCTATAGCTCTCCGGACCTGTCTGAATTGAAACTTATATATAGCTCTGCTTGACTCTAAGTGTCTGATGCCATTTGCTTCATGTTGGTTACGCCATGATTCATGATGCTGCACCATCCATCCTGCTCCTGTGAATACTGGCTTCCGATGGCTCTTTCAAAGGTTGTTCCGGTGCTTCTTTGAAGATGACCACAAATGCACACAGTACACAGGAAAATGTGAACAGTGATTTATTTTATGGTTGTGTTAAATTTGTCATTTGGAATTTTACAGTGTGTATATATAGAACAATACCCTTCCCAACTCTGTCTTCTCTGGAACTCTTTAGGCTATAATCACAGCATTCCTAAAATGTGATCTCTTTCCACGTTGATTGCACCCTTGGTTTCTACTCACAAGTACCAGTGGCGCAGATAGGGGCAAGCCCTATAGGTAGAACAAGATGAGTTATCCGATTCATGCAGGGAATCCCTGACCCGCATCTGATTCAGCTTAACCTGGAAGAGCCAAAAATCACTATAGCAATTGGAGGCAAGAGAGGACTGGGATTAGAAGGGACCAGTGATGTGGTAGAACAACAATTTCCAAAGCCCTTCAAGGGGATGGATGGGGCCACCCCCAAGAATTATATTACATGTGGTGTAGAGCCTGTGGAGGGGTGACAGGCCACTAGCCCTGAGTGCCACTAGCCAGAGGTGCACAGGGGAGAAGACGATTGCCATTTTGGATGCTGGAAACCAGAGGCAGCACCATGGTGGAAGTACGATGGGTGACTGAGTATGCAAGAGACCTGTTCAAACTCAAGGGGGGCCAAGCCCAGAGTGCCGAACTCATCCTGAGTCCAAGTGAGCGGGAATCACTCAAAATCTGAGTGTCAGCACCATTCCAGCAGCCCAAGCTCATCCATCCCAGGAGAACAATTCTATGTCTGTCAGCTCTTTGTGAGCATCCCTCACCAGCTGGCTTTTCTGGAAAGGCAGCCCAGCTTCCAGGGCCCCAGGGCAACCTCACAGGACAAGTTTGGGAGCAGCTCAGAGTGCTGAGTCCACTCTGCACACGTGGAAGGTTGGAGAGAACCCTAAAGGGTAGAAATGGGGATTGGATACCTTCCAACCTCCACCCAGCCATAGGGAGCCCACCCAGACAGCCCACCACCAGCTCCAGCCAGGCCGTGGTACTAGAGTGGTGGGGGGAGGGAGTCTTACCAAATGTCATGAAAGGACAGAGAAGTGTGGGGCTCTGGAGCTCAGGGACCCAGGAAAGAGCTCAGCTTACCTGTGTCTAACGTTGGCATTACCTTCTGTTTGCTTTTGTGACACAAAGGAGTGAAAAGAATAAAACAATAGGATGAATATGGGAGCTATGTAAAGTGTGAAGTGTTCATGCAAGTCTGAGTGGTGAGAAAGGATGTTCCTGAGTTGACTTTTATTTAACGGACTGAAAAGTATTTCACCAAAGTATTTAATTAATAAACAACAATAACAATAATAAAAAGAGCTCTTACAATTAAGCGTTGGCTATTCTGCATTGGAGGACTTTATTAGGTCAACTGACCAAGTTAGAACATGTCTTGTAGACTAGATAAAATTACTGTGTCCTTTTAATGGTAAGGCATTGGTAACTGTACACTGGTTATATAAGAGAATATTTCTTTACTTAGGAAGCACACTATAAAGAATTTAGAGGTGAAGAACCATGTTCAGAAAAAAAAATCTATCATCTATCAATCAGTCATCTATATGCCTTAGTTCTATAAGTTGCTGTAAAAAGTTACCAGCTAGCTTAAGTAACAGAGATTTATACCTCACAGTTCTGGAGGCTGGAAGTCAGTGATGACGATGCCAGCATGGCTGGGTTATTGGTGAGGCCTGTTTCCCTGGCCTAAAAATGCCTTTCTTCTTGCTGCATTCTCATGACAGAAAGAGAGCCAGCTAATTTTCTGGCCTCTTTTTATTAGGGCACTAATCCCATTCATGAGGGCTCCACCATCATGACCTAATTACTTCCCAAAGATCCCGCCTTCAAGTACCATCACATTGGGATTATGATTTTTAATATATAGGTTTGGGGATGGGGGACACAAACTTTCATCCATTGCTCTATCTATCTATCATCAGTCATCTACCAAACAGGGGTCCCCAACTTCCAGGATCTAATGCCTGATGATCTGAGGTGGCACTGATATAGTAATAATAGAAATAAAATGGACAATAAATATAATGCAGTTGAATTATCCCCAAACCATCTCCCTCACCCCTGTGTCTTACACAAAACCAGCCCCTGGTGCCAGAAAAGTTGGGGACCACTGATCTGTAGCAAATGGAGGAAATTTTTAACAACAGTAGAATCTGTGAAGATTAAATAAGTGATCTTTGTACTATTTATATTCTTTCTGCAACTTTTGGTGACTTTGAGACTATTTTCAAATAAAAAGTTTAAAAAGTAGCCACAACATCATGTATCAATTTTGGTGAAGTTAGATATTATAGTGCTTCCTTTCCATTTCTTCTTTCTTTTCCCTCCCCCTTCCTGCCCCTCTCCCTTCCCTCTCTTTTCTCATTCTCTGTCTCTCTGTCTTTTTTGGTTTCTCTCTTTCCTCTTCCTCTCCCCTTCTTTCCTGTTTCCCTGTTTCCATGGCATACAGATGAATACAGGTAGGGAACTTGCAGCTTACTGGCATGTTCTACAGATTAAAATAATTTTAGATTGAAGAATTAAAGGAAAATGTTGACTAAATCCAGGATAGGTGCTTTGTCTGGGAGAAATGGCAACAGGGATGACAGGTGAGATGAGATGATCCAGAACTTATCTTTGGGAGTCTGTAGCTGATGACAAAATTGTGTAGAGAGCTTGAGTAAATAATTGTGCTAATGGTTACACTTTAAGAAAAACTTTACAGGAATGGAATCTAGAAAAATGGCACAGATGAACCAATGCATGGCAGGAATAGAGACACAGATGTAGGGGGCAGTTTTGAGGACACAGCGGGAAAAGGAGAGGGTAGGATGAATTGAGAGAGTAGCATGCCATTTATACACTACCACGTGTGAAATAGATAGCTAGTGGGAACTGATATATATTAATAATACAGGGAGCCCAATCTGGCTGTCTGTGATAACCTAGAGGGGTGGGAGGGAGACTCAAGAGGGAGGGAATATACATATACACACACACACACTCATGGCTAATTTGAGTTGTTGTATGGCAGAAACCAACACAGCTCTGTAAAGCAATTATCCTCCAATTTAAAAGAATGCAGGAAAACTCATGCTTTATTATGATTTCAAAATCATCACATTTCTAAACTAATTGTTGTCTGGAGTATCACAGCCTGTCCTAGTGGTTAGTAACATGGGCTCTGGGGAAAGAGAGCTTGGATTTAAACACAGCCTCTTTCATTTACCACCTGGCTGATCTCAAACTGTTTAACTTTTTTGTTTCTCAGATTCTTCATCTCTTTATAAATTTTTAATGAAATCACAAATTTGTAGAAAAAGTTATAATAAGTACTATTCTCAATTCCAATAATATTTATAGTAGGTGTAGTACGTTTACCCGTATGTTATAAGATGTCGTCAGTGTGTGAAATAATTTGGAACAAACCTGTGGAAGTGGGGAAAAGAAGAAGTCAATAATCCCCCCTTGCCCCCTTCCCCCTCCCACCCCATCCCCCACCCCCCCACCACGCCCCAGTTCCCCTCTGATCCAGCTCTTTGTAGGCCAGGTGGAATGCGGGACAGGCTACTATTGAGATGGACTTTGCAGATTTCAAAGGGAACAATAGGATCCCAGAATAGCAGAGGTCAGGTGGCAGCCCTTATTCGCTTATTTTTATCACATTAATACATGCTATATGGCCAGTTTTCCCGTTTTTATTTTCCACGCTGATGGGCTGTGTTCGTTTTGTTGGGATGGGCTCAAACTTCACACAACAACCTTTGCCACGTTAATTTCAGCGGTCAGTGTTGTTACTCTTGCTCATCCAGAAGTGGAGATGGTTTGTCTGTACAGTGGGGCTCTGCATACACAAGTACAACTAGATTTTATTGGTGGATCTTTTCCAGGTTGCTAGCTTGGTACTTTTCAAAATGCGCTGAGTAGCTGTTTGCAATTTGTCACTGCTGACTCCACTGGGCTCAGTTTCAAATCTCTCCTAATCCACGAATGAACCTTTATTAAAGTGGGAGAGAGGTTGAATAAGTCTTTGGACACATTATTAAAATAAAGTTGGAGCAGTGAAAAAATGAAAAGTGAACAATAAAGTAACTCTTTGTCTCCCCTCCACATATTTTTTAAAAGATGATTTTTTTTTTTGGACAGATGTCAATATTAGTAGGTTAATTTTCATTAGTCTTTACTTTTGTTTTATCTTAATTTTGTTTTACTATGCATGAAAAGACTCTCATTTCAAACTTTCTTCTTTTTTCTTTTTGACTTAAAGTTCAGGTTGAATAGGCTGAATGCCCATGAGTATTTAAATGATTAAGTAAGCAATGAAATATCAGCCTTTTATAATTCTGAAAATGAATCTGCTGGATCAAACAGTAATTATGAAGCAGCCTGATGGTTGTTACTGCCCTGTTCCCAACTCCTCTGCCACCCACTCATGATTCCCTGTGTCTAGGACACCCTGAGTCTACAACGGCTTATGCTAAACTGAGAAGGAACCATCATGTACCTTTTCAGAAATGTCCACTCATCCTTAAAGTCACAAATCAAGGAAGAGATGGCTTCCAGATATGCAATTCAACCTGTGACACCAGCCAGCCTTTATTCTGAACTGTTCCTGTTTTTCTACTACTTTCGTTGTTCACTGCTTCTGCTGGTTACCTATTCACTCAACTGTTGGGTAAACAACATTCTGTGAAACCGGGAGGGTATACTGATGAGTATTTCAAAGAACTTGCATTCTGTCACGTAATTTATTTCATAAGAAGAAACAATAGCAATTTTTAGTCATTAAAGTAAAAGAGAGAAACTTAGGTATAATATTGTGCTTAGTACTTGTTTTTGTCAGCTTCTGTTTCTTCATCAACTTCTTAATTGGGAAAAAAATGGTCATCACAAAAATCTATTCTCAAATTTAGCCATGAGTGTTTGATTTTTCCTTTTCTATCTATCTACATATCTCCACCTCTCCTTCTCTCTCTATGTCTCTCTCAATATCTTTATATATTTATCTTTAGATCTATATCTGTATAGATAAATAGATGTTTTCTATGTTTATATATCTATCTCCTTTTATCTATGTATATTAATACATGTAATTTCTTTTGAATGAGCTATATCCCTCATCTGTGAGAAGCTGCTAATTAAATCAGTAATTTTTCTAGTCATAATTTAAAAGTATATAGCATTGATACTTTTTAAGAATGCCTTTATAATACATTATCTCATATGATCCTTACAAGGAAGAGTGATTATCTTCAAATGAGAAAATAGTGGCTCAGAGCAGTTATTTGTATAAGGTCTGAAAGCTAGTTAGTTACCTCAGATATCAATATCTATCTAAGATTAGAAAGTAGTTAATCATGATGCTGAAGTATGGAGAAAATGCTCTTTCTCTTTCACTTATTTATTCTATGAATAACTGTTGAGTAATTTTGTATACTAGGCATTATTTTTGATGTTGGGATTCAGCAGGGAGGAAAAGAGAGAAAATCTCTTGGTCTTGTAGAACTTATATTCTGGTGAGGGAGATAAAAATACATCATACTATATAAAATATAGAATGATAATAAGGAAGATGTAGGAAGAGACAGAGTGGGATGGGTGATAAGGAGTCGTAGTTTCTAAGTTTAAATAAAATGATCATAAAGTCCTTACTAGGATGGAGATATTTGGACTAGTGATTTAAAGGAGGCAGAGAACAAGTCACAGTGGTATCTGGAAGGACAGCAGAAGGAATGAACAGTGCACTGACAAGGAAGCAGCATGTAGTTGGAAGAGTGAAAAAGGGTTTCTTCAGGAGGTAAGATCTGAGAAGTCAAGCGCTGAGCGGGAGGGGACAGATGAAGGTGATCCTGGTGTTCCTGGAGGTTATCATCAGAACTTTCACTTTTCTCTGGTCATGTTGAGGTCCATGGGGTAGTTTAAGCGGAGTAAACATGCTTTATTGTCTGGCTTATTTAAAATAAAGATCATTCTGGTAGATGCCTTGAGAGAAACCAGTGGACGGCATGGGTGGGCACAGGGGAACCTAGTTATGAGGGTTTTGGAAATGGGGCATATGTCCAATGAGCAGAGGACCTGTGGGATCAGGTTTTATATTCTAGTTGAGACTTTTCCTTCCACTAACTATTGAGGAATCTTAGGACAATCACTTAGTGTTTCACTAGAAAGGGAAATGGAACCAAGTAGTTAGTATACATTTGAGCCAGTTTCCTGTTACTCCCTATGATTGGTAGCCTACTAGGATCCCCAAGTTTGGTTTTCTTTTCATTTCCTAATTCCAGAGTGTGTGCCTCTGCTTACCCCACCTTTATCCTTTTTTATTTTTCTGATGTGGACCATTTTCAAAGTCTTTATTGAACTTTTTTTACAATATTGCTTCTGCTTTATGTTTTGGTTTTTTGGCTGAGAAGCATGTGGGATCTTAGCCCCCAGGCCAGGGATTGAACCCACACCCTCTGCACTGGAAGTCTTAACCACTGGACAGCCAGGGAAGTCCCCTACCTCTGTCCTTACAGTCTCTTTACTATCAGTTCTGACTTCCTTTCCTGACCTTCCTCAGTGCATGCAGAAGACCAGAGGCAATGGGCAACAGTTTTGCTGGGTCTTGAGCTGTTCTAGAATTGTAGGTTGTAATGCACAACCTATGTCTTTCATTAAAGAAATAAAAACAGCGTTATTGTCATTTTTCAGTTGCTCAGTTGTGTCCGACTTTGTGACCCCATGGACTACAGCACACCAGACTTCCCTGTCCTTTACTATCTCCCTGAGTTTGCTCAAAGTCATGTCCACTGAGTTGATGATGCCATCCAACCACCTCATCCCCCTTCTCCTCCTGCCCTCAATCTTTCCCAGCATCAGGCTCTTTTCCAATGAGTCCACTCTTCACTTCAGATGGCCAAAGTATTGGAGCTTCAGCTTTAGCACCAGTCCTTCCAATAAATATTTAGGGTTGATTTCCTTTAGAATTGAATGTCTAAGGGACTCCCAGGAGTCTTCTCCAGCACCACAGTTTGAAAGCATTCATTCCTCTTGTAGAGATATTTTAAAAGCTTAAAATAAAAAGAAGTTAACTTGAACAGCCTACCTAATCAGTGAACTATTTAATATTATGAAATTTATGGTACACTGTATTAATAGATGATAGACCACAGTGTCAGCAGGTCTGGGACTGAAGTAGGCTATGTGCATACAGGTAACAGTTCTGTTTTGGTTTCATTTCACTGTAGCTATTTGCTTTGGTGTCTGCAAAACCCTTTGTGCACATTTTTATGAGCCTGGACAATTTACTGCCAAGCTTACTTGAATTCTAAAACGTTTCCAGTTTCGGAAAACCACAAATTATTTACCAAATAGGCAAGGAAATAGAGGTCATGAGTTCATTTCTTACATAATTTTAAACTTCCTTTCTGAGTCCTGACATCTCCCAGCAGGCAGAGTGATGTGTTTTTAAGCAGATCCACTAAAGGAGAGGAAAGAATGGGAAGTGATGAAAGTTGTTAACTGTTGTACTGCTCTATTTGCTTCTCTCGATGCTAAATGCCAAAAAATCCAAGTTAGAAGAGTGGAAGGTACATATAAAATAGCCCTCCCTTTCCAATTTTATTTTGTTCAGAAAGAGTTAAGCAGAAAATGCTGAAAAAACTATCTTTTGGGATGTAAAGTTATTAGTACTCTGACATATTCGTTTATTAATTTGGCTACATCAGGTCTTCGTTGCTGCAAGAGGGATTTTCATTGCATCATGTGGACCTTCTGTTGTGGTGCAAGGATTCTCTCGTTGTGGTGTGCAGGCTCTGGAATGCACGGGCTCAGTAGTTGTGGCACGGGCTTAATTGCCTTGAGGCATGTGGGATGTTAATTCCCAGAACAGGGGATCCAACCCACGCCCCCTGCAGTGCAAGATGGATTCTTCACCACTGGACCACCAGGGAAGTCCTGGGATACAAAATTATTTAAGATAAAAAGATAAATGTTCCCCCCAAACAATAGGCTGACAATCATTAAAATGAAATTGAAGAGCAGTGTAGAAAGTAAATCTTTCGAACATCGATTGGTTTCAGTTTCTTCCAAAGCTATTTCAAGAGTGACTACACACAGCTTGTGCTCAGCTGGGTCCTGCTCTGTGAGTTCGTGGGCTGGAGCCCGGCAGGCTCCTCTGTCCATGGGATTTTTCAGGCAAGAGTACTGGAGTGGGGTGCCATTTCCTTCTCCAAGGAGTCTTCCCAACCCAGGGATAGAACCTGAGTTTCCTGTGTCTCCTGCATTGGCCAGCAGATTCTTTATGACTGAACTGCTCATGCATAAGTAGCAAATACATTCAGCAGAAAAAAGAGTAATGATGAAAGAGTGATTCTATGAAATATAAGAGGAATAACTAATAACCTTAGGTCAAATGAGTAGGATTAAAAAGGAGGGCACGATAACTCCTGTGTGTCTAGTTTGGAAAGAAAATGGACTCAGTTGAATGAAGATACATATACTTGGTTTGACTGTTGAGAATTTCTTTATGATAGATGGTACATGGGTCCATCCACAGGAACTAGGGCAAAATGTCACTTTTCTGATTTTGAGAAACTTTCTCTTCCAAATTTTTATCTTTTTTTTTTTCTCTCAAGGATAAAGGGAATGAGAGGGACTTGGGGATGATGGACCGTTTACCTTGGAGATTTCCATGTTTTGGGGGAAATAGCTTATAGACTGAGAGCAGAGACCTCTCCCAGCGACTCTACAAGTTGTGAATTGAGTGCCAGGAACTGAGAGACCAGATGTTTTCATGACACCAGCAGGATATAATTTAACCAAGGGATAGGACCCAGAAGGAAATTCAGTGACTGATACTGGGAAGCAAGATCCCAGCTGAGCTTAGTTACAATTTCAGATGCCAAGAGTGCTCCAGAAAGCACTGTACCAAGGATATTATGAGTTTTTAAATTTCTTCATGTTTATGATTTTAATTATCCTTGTTTCCCAAAGTGATCAGCAGAAACAATTTAGGAGGAAATGGATGTATCTGCTGGAAGGGAAGAGGACATTCTGGAGACTATATCCCATTTCACAGCCAAGCCTGTGGTTAGGAAGTGGATGATGATGGAGTTTAAAGAAGGGAGAGAGGCTGGAAATTTCTAAAAGAAAGAGAGGAGAGCAGGCTTGGTCCAGGAAAAAAAGGATTCAGTGGGAACCCAGGCTGATCCCACTGGGATCTACAAACGCCATACAAAATTGAGAAGTCAACAGCTAAGAATAAATGTTTATCTCTAAGCAGGAAAAATGGACCTGAAGATATTGCACTGTCTGAAATGATTTACATAATGGAGGTTCAGGTGATGAATAAATTCATTTTCATATACACATATGATCTATGTTAAGTTTATTTCACATCCATGAAGATCTCTGTGAAGACTTTAGAGTAATTCCAGGCACCTATTAAGAACTCAATGAATGCTGATTCTTTACCTCTGAATCCACACACAATTTGTGCCTGATTCTCTACTATTCTAGAATTGTAAATATTTTTAATCAAGCTCTTTTAAAGTGTAAATCTGTGCTTTCCGAAGTTAATGCTTGAAGTCCAAGTTGAGACTTTGTATTCTTAACTCTACGTCTTTGGAATTACTTTCTGAATGTTCCAATGTACTCATGTTACTCAGGGATGGAGACTTTTTTTTTTGGTCATGCTGTGTGGCATGTGAAATCTCAGTTCTCTGATGAGGGATTGAACCTATGCTCTCTTCAGGGGAAATGCGGAAGTCCCAAGACTTTTCTTGAAAATAGTTTTATTTATCTTTATTCTAGGAAAACTTCAAACAAATGGTTTCTATTATTTGTGTGTGTATGTGTGTGTTCAGCTGTTCAAGCTGTGTCCAATTCTCTGCGACTCCATGGACTGCAACCGGCCAGCTTCCTCTATCCATGGAATTTTCCAGACAAGACTACTTGAGCGGGTCTATTATCTTTGAAAAGCAGCTAAAATCTTCAAACAGTAAACACAATTTACGCATCTTTCATTTGCTCTTGTTTTAAAGTTGTGGAAGTTAATTTCCCTTTTAAAATTAACAAGATCAAAAAATAGTTTGCAGCACATTGCATTAAAATAAGGTCTGTGGTACAGTAGCCATCCCTCTTTCTGGAATCAGGGAGAATTTATTGTCTTCAGCAGTTTGATTGTGATGTGCCTGGTTATGACTTTCTTTATGTTTATTTTGTTTGGGGTTAGCTGAGATTCTTGAATGTGAGGGTTCCTCTCTTTAAGAACTCTAGAAAATTCTTGACCATGTTTTCTTCATACACACACATAGATATATATTTTCCTGCCTTATTCTTTATTTTTCTTCAGTGAACTCCAACAATAAGCATGTAAAGTTTTGCACTATGACCTACATATGACCCTTATGTGTATTTTTTGTTATGTCTGTGCTTTAACCTAGTGTTTTATACTGATCTGTCTTTGGAATCATTTATTAAACCTCCTGCCATGCTGCTAGATTCATCGAATAAGGTCATATTTTCAGATATTGTCAGTTTCAATCTTAAAATGATATTTTTATAGATTCTAATTCTTTGTTCCAATTCCACATTATTTCATCACTTTAGCCATTTTTTCTTCCAATTTCTTTGTATATTAACCTTGTATTAAAGTCTTTGGATGCTTACTACAATATCTATCTTTTAATTTGCATTTGCTTATGTTGTCTGTTCCCCTTGGTTATCAGTCACATTTTCCTGCCTCTTTTCAAGTTTGTCACTGTATCAGTTCAGTTCAGTTGCTCAGTCGTATCTGACTCTTTGCGACCCCATGAACCGCAGCATGCCAGGCCTCCCTGTCCATCACCAACTCCCGGAGTTTACTCAAACCCATGTCCATTGAGTCGGTGATGCCATCCAACCATCTCTTCCTCCATCGTCCCCTTCTCCTCCTGCCCTCAATCTTTCCCAGCATCAGGGTCTTTTCAAATGAGTCAGCTCTTCACATCAGGTGGCCAAAGTATTGGAGTTTCAGCTCCAACATCAGTCCTACCAATGAACACCCAGGACTGATCTCCTTTAGGATGGACTGGTTGGATCTCCTTGCAGTCCAAGGGACTCTCAAGAGTCTTCTCCAACACCACAGTTCAAAAGCATCAATTTTTCGGTTCTCAGCTTTCTTTATAGTCCAACTCTCACATCCATACATGACCACTGGAAAAACCATAGCCTTGACTAGACGGACCTTTGTTGACAAAGTAATGTCTCTGCTTTTTAATATGCTGTCTAGGTTGGTCATAACTTTCCTTCCAAGGAGTAAGTGTCTTTTAATTTCATGGCTGCACTCACCATCTGCAGTGATTTTGGTGTCCCCAAAAATAAAGTCTGACACTGTTTCCACTGTTTCCCCATCTATTTGCCGTGAAGTGATGGGACCAGATGCCATGATCTTAGTTTTCTGAATGTTGAGTTTTAAGCTAACTTTTTCACTCTCCTCTTTCACTTTCAAGAGGCTCTTTAGTTCTTCACTTTCTGCCATAAGGGTGGTGTCATCTGCATATCTGAGGTTGTTTATATTTCTCCTGGCAATCTTGACTCCAGCTTGTGCTTCCTCCAGCCCAGCTCTTACTGTTACTGTATAGCAGACACTAAAAACAAACACAGGTTTCGAAGCTTTGTATGATGCTACTTCTGGCAGACAAAGTGAAGTCGCTCAGTCGTGTCTGACTCTTTGTGACCCTATGGACTGTAGCCTACCAGGCTCCTCCGTCCATGGAATTTTCCAGGCAACAGTACTGGAGTGGGTTGCCATTTCCTTCTCCAGGGGATCTTCCTGACCCAGGGATCGAACCCAGGTCTCCCGCATTGCAGGCAGATTCTTTACCACCTGAGCCACCTGGGAAGTCAAAGTTAGGAGCTAATCGCCTCAACCCACAGGGACTGAGCTGGGTCAGTGATGGGAGTTTTGTAAGACTCATTCCACTTCTAGTTCTCCTTTCCCCCTTAAGCCCATATCTCCTGCACTTTTGAGAGAGAGACTGTAGAGGACTCTTTAGTATCTTGCTACACACTACTTCCAAATTTGTTTCATGTTGTGGGGAGACTCGTCATGGTTCTGAGCCAGGCCCTTTTTCTCAAGTGAGACTTTTTCTCCTAGGTATAATGGAGAATTAATCTACCTTACAGAAGCTTTGCAACTCTATGCTCAGCTCCAGAATTCAGCAAATGTACTATGGGCAAAACTGGCCAGGCACTTCGGGATATTTTCTTTTCTGAATCACTGTGGTCCCTAATTTGCACGCCCAAATCTTCACTGGTTTCTTTTTGTCATCTGACAGTTCTGCATGGCCAAGTTCTGGTCTCCAGACTGTAGTCAGAATTGCTAAATGACTCAGGGTAAAAAACAACCTGTGAAAGACAGCTCACCCTGGTAAAGCTCTTTGCTCTACGGAATTTTTGTTTACTTAATTCCATTTCCACAGTCTGCTCTCTTTAAAGATGACTTTTTGAAAACAGTCTGTATGTTTCAGTTGGTGTAGCAAGAATGTGTTTTGCTGCAGCCAACTGCAGGCTTCCCAGGTGGCGCTAGTGATAAAGAACCTGACTGCCAGTGCAGGAGACATAAGAGATGTGGGTTTGGTCGCTGGGTTGGGAAGATTCCTTGGAGGAGAGTGTGGCAACCCACTCAGTATTCTTGCTTGGAGAATCCCATGGGTAGAGGAGCCCGGTGGGCTACAATCCATAGGGTTGTGCAGAGTTGGACAGAACTGAAACAACTTAGCATGCATGCACAACTGCATTCTGAGTCTGGAAGTCCTCTTGGGATCAACTTTTAACAATCTGGGGCAGCTATTTTGTTCTCATGTAATAGACCATAAGAAGATTTTCATATGCTTTTCTAGAAACTTCAGGTGAGACCATAACAACAACAACAAAAAAAAAACAGTGTGAATGTATGTGACAGAGTTTAAAAATTAAATTTTATGCTAGAAGTTCAAATAGAAGTCTATTTTCTGGCAATATACACTTCTGTAACCCAATAGCCAAATTTATCATTCATTTCCCTTAAAATATGGAAAATATTTATTAAGGTGAATACTGTATTTGTTAAGGAAATACTGTTTAATACTTGAGTCTTGCAGGTAATAGTGGGGCCTTCAAGGTCTTGGCATGAGACCTACTCACATAAATGTTTGACTCTCATTTTTTTCCCCCCTGTATTGAGTAGAGGGAGAACATGGAGGACTGAGAGATATTTGGCTGTCCATGGAGTCTGTCCTACAAGCTTCAGGGCAAGCATACGAGTGCGCTCAATCTTGTCTGACTCTTTGCAGTCCCATGGACTGTAGCCTGCCAGGCTCCTCTGTCTATGGAATTTTCCAGGCAAGAATATTGGAATCAGTTGCCATTTCCTTCTCCAAGAAGAGCTATCGATCTGGATGTGAACACAAGAAGGTGTTGGGTCTGGCGAACGTCTTCTGAGTCAGCAGACCAGTGTCTACGGAAGTGGCTGGTCTTAACTATGATGGCAGTGTTTATTACTCCAGTAGACACTTTGGTACATCCTAAAGAAACATTCTTTTTTTGGGATTGAACTTCTGGACTCTTTTA
Organism: Cervus canadensis; assembly: GCF_019320065.1. Taxonomy (NCBI): domain Eukaryota; kingdom Metazoa; phylum Chordata; class Mammalia; order Artiodactyla; family Cervidae; genus Cervus; species Cervus canadensis. Next base: position 52,422,339 of record NC_057401.1, on the reverse strand, counting down.
CTGAGCCACTCTGGCTTTCTCTCTGCTTTCTCTACCACCATGATATTCCAGCTCTGTTCTCTATGTAAATTTCCCCAGGCACATGGTTGCACCGTGACATTTAAAAACACTTACCAGACTTTATTTTATTTAATAAACAAGACTTTATTTTATGTAATCCTTGCAATAAACTTATGTGGTGAGGCCTGAGCTAAGTTCTACTTTATAGCCAAGAAAATCATAACTTGAGAAATTAAGCACAATCAGTAACAGCAGAAACAAGATTTAAAAACAGGTCATTTTACTTCTTATTTTGTTTTTTTTTCTTTCTTCTATATCATTGTGTGAATCGATCTCAGTTCTGAGATAACAGATGGTACAAGAGTAAAACAGTTCTTTACATCTGGTATATAGTCGAAAAGTGACGATTGTGCACAAATAAATATGAAAGGAATTTTTACCCTCTCCCATAACTTCCTTCCCGAGACTTGGCACGCTCCAAGCTTAGAAAATAGAAAGGGGGTTTATATAACTTAGCTCAAAGCAGAGACATTTATAGACTCACAACCTTACATAGCATGAGATGAACATCGTTGAACGTCTGGAAGGTCTGATGGTCTTGGAGATGGCTTGACCTTGAATTGCATTAATGAGGTGCAAATTTTTCTTGCCTCTCCTTCAATTTCAGCTTCACTTGTGGACCGGATAACTTTTCTTCCTGCCTTGGTCCATCTAGAGGCAACTGAATGTCTGGATATCTAGGCTGAGGAAAGGATAAGAGGAACTCAGAGGAGTGAAAATTCCTTCTGGCCTGATAAACCAAAAGAAAGACAATTAAGTGGGGGAGTTGAGAAGTGAGTGAAGAATGTCTTAGCTCACAGAGGAAGAGAATCATCCACATAAGGCAAAGGGAGCTCATTGGACACAATGCTGTCATTTGATAATTTTGTGTCTTAAAAAAAAGATAAAAATATTACCAGTTTTTATGACTTGACCCAGTATTTTATAACTGCTTTTCCATTCTGCAATGATAATTTTTTACAATGTAAATGTACACACACACGGTTTAAAAATACAACGCCCAGTTCCTAACATAGAAATACCTTCATCAGTAAATTTTTAGTCAGACTTTATCTTCACTTGACAATGTGATATCAGCCAGAAGCTTGCTGCTGTGTGAAGATTACCCTGGTGCTACAGCTACAATGCAGATGTCATTATGGAGATTGCACTGATGAATTAAATAACACTATTGTTTTGCCATACATAGAGCTTCCACAGGGCCGACTCACATATTTCCTCATTCGACTTTCAATCTTTTCCTTGTTTCTAATATCTGAGGTTCCTTTCTCTTTTGGGAGCACAGTTATTATTTTTTAAGAAATACATTTCGTTATGTTTTAAACATGTCTTCTAGCAAAAGTGCTCTTTATTCGAAAGGCTTCCATGTTGCTGGAAGCAGAGGACATGCCAATTGAAGTGGATAAAGTAGAGAGATTTCATAAATGATGAAAGATAAGCATGCGATGACTTTCCCATAGGTAAGCTTTTCAAAATGTTTGTGTAGAAAGGAAAGAAAAGAATGAAATGCAAATAAGTTATTTTAAACTATTATTTTCAGGACCAAAGAAGAAGTCTTTAAAAAACATCATAAGCTGTTTCTTGGTGTTTTTAGTGGAAGTAATTTAGAGATGATTGGCTATTGTTATTTTTAATTTGATTTTTTAGAACAAGAGTTTACCAAAATAGAAAGCTTTGTCTTTTCTTTTGCCCACAACTTTAAAAAGTAAACTGTGAGTCTTGGGTCAGCATCATTTTTCTTTTTTAGACTCTTTTGCTTGCAAATCCATCCACCATCAAATTACATTGTGTTCCTTCCTCTTTTGCCTACCTGTGGCTGAGCGTTTTATAAATAAATCCAAAGCCCTGTCTTCCTTTTGTCTGTTGCTCTGAGTAAACAGTAAGAAATCAGATGCCTGGGCCCAGTGATTTGATTTTATACAAGTGGATCTTGTTAGAACATTTCTTTATGCTTGGGATATCAGGAGATTTATTTGTAACCTTCCTAGCCAAGAGAACAATGGTGGTATTTACTGTTTCTATCGTCTATTGGTCTGTTGTCATTTCAAAGAATTTATTTGAATCTTGCCAAAATGACTGAATTAAGAAATGCTTAATTGACTGATCAAAAGAAAACAACTTGTTTAAATCATTCAGCTGTCTGGCCTACACTAGTCCATGCTTTCTGTAATTATGCATTTTTAATTTTTTTTTTGTTCAATTTCTTGGCAATGCATAGACCCAGCTATTTTTTAATTTCTTTGCTAATTATATGATCCTTTGAACTCCAGTTAATCTATTTGTAAACTTAGATAAAAATTTATCATGTTTTCTTAAAAAAAAAAAAAGCCAAAACACTCTATGTAGACAGAGGGTACTTCAGGACCACTTGAGAAGTGGGGCAGAGATCTCAAAGGAACAGGCTAAACTGCCTCTAGAGAGACTGGATCCAGCAACTTGTAGAGCTTCTGAGTAGGACACACAGCTTTGGGGCCAAAGCTGAAATGCTCAGGGCAGCCGTGATGCAGCAGAGCATCTTACCAATCATCTCTATTTTCTGTCCCTCTCACCTCTTCCTGGTTTCGCCCCATGCAATTCTCAGCCTCTCCTCTAAATAAGTGTTGAAGATACCTTTTCATTGCTGTGTGTGTGAGTTGCTCAGTTGTGTTAGACTCTGTGCAACCCTAGGGACCGTAGCCCGCTAGGCTCCTCTGGCCATGGAATTCTCCAGCCAAGAATACTGGAGTGGGTAGCCATTCCCATCTCCAGGGGATCTTCCCTACCCAGGGGATGAACCTGGGTCTCCTGCATGCAGGCGGATTCTTTACCATCTGAGCCACCGGGGCAGCCCTATTCATAGCAGAGGTATGCCAAAGTATACAGCTACTCAGGTTGTTCACCTGTCTTGGTTTAGGCTTGGTCTCAGTCCTAGCCATCCTTGGTGTTAGTTATAAAAGGAAAGCTCTTTGGAAGGAAAGCTATGACAAACCTAGACAGTGTATTAAAAAGCAGAGACATCACTTTGCCAACAAAGTCATAAAGTCAAAGTTGTGGTTTTCCCAGGAGTCATGGACTGATGTGACTCTTCGCATCAGGTGGCCAGTTGAAGGAGTAATGATGAAGCCCATTGCTATTGTGATTTCTGTCATTCAGTTCTCCATGTGTACTGGTGTCAATTTTTTTTTTTTTTTTGGTTGCAAAATACTTTGGAACACTCCCTCTTTCCTCCCCTTTCTTCTTTCTTTTCTTTCAGAATTAGATGAGTTAGATGATGATAAGTATTAAAAATGCCATGAACATGGTTTATAGTCTTTTACCTGGTGTGGGGTTGACTTCCTCGGGGAATCAGGGATTGGGTTAGAGATGTAGTTGGAAGAGTGGAGAAGCAAGATTCCTCCATCTTCCCAGTCTAGAGAAATTATGCTGCAGCCGCATACCCTGAATGAAAAAGAAGTTTTTGCATTTCTACCATCTTTGAGCTCTGATTACTAATGTAGTCATCTTTAAAGAATTCTGCTGTTTATAATAAAACTATAATCTCCCTCCTGTCTCTTGTGTTACACAGCTTCTGATTGCAAGTTTCTTCTTGGCATGTTTGAATTGTGCAGGGACAATTTCACTTTCTTTCCGCTCCATATATACTTTATTCCTGATGATTCTCTTTACACTTTCTGCTACAGAAATGCTGAGCCTCTTGACAGGGCCCTTCTCTTAGTCAGTGAACATTTAGTAGAGAATGAAGACCGTCTAGTCCACAAATCAGGAAGGTGCTCTTTATAAAGCCACTGTATTTTTCAAAAAGCAGCTACAATTAGCTTTGGTGTTCGGCAGCAAAAAATGTCCCCAAGTGATTTAACATTGCAGACATTATATAGATATTCATTTACTGAAAGAGGACTTTGTGTAAGACTGTGTGTGTGTTACTTCATACATACTTCTTGAGTACCTTCTGTGAGGCCAGATAAAATGCTAGTTGACATACAGTTGAGAATAAGGCAACCATGTTTCCCTCCCTCAACCAAGGATAAAATAGGATAAAACAGGCTTCACATTTTTCAAATCTATAATGATATGATTACCATATGATACTTAACTGTATTTGATAAAAGCAATAGAAAGTAAATAGAACTTATAAGATAGTTTAACAGGGGAACTTTAGCTTAGGAATTAGGATACTCCTTTCTAAGAAAGTCAGGATGAGAGGTTAAGGATTGATAGGAACAAAAGAGATGAAATATGAAGTTGGGAGCTGGGACGAGAAGTGAGGGAGAGGTAAGGTATATCATGAAGGCTGATAATGGAAAGAAAGTTCTTGATGCAGGGAGAATCGTTGCCGTGAGGGGCAACAACAAGGCAATTGGAAAAAGAAGAGGTTAAGGGTGGTATGTGTGTGATGGTGTGTGTGTATATGTGTGCATGTGTTATTGTGGAAGTATCTCAAGTGTAGTTTCAGTTGAGTTACTGTTCAGTTGCTGAGCCGTGTGTGACTATATGTGACCCCACTGGCTGCAGCACACCAGGCTTCTCTGTCCTTCAGTATCTCCCAGAGTTTGCTCAAATATATGTTCATTGAGTTGGAAATGTTATCTATCCATCTCATCCTCTGCCACTCCCTTCTCCTTTTGCTTTCAATCTTTCCCAGCATCAGGGTCTTTTCCAATGAGTTAGCGCCTCTCATCAAGTGGGCAATGTATTGGAGCTTCAGCTTCTGCATCAGTCCTTCCAATGAATATTCAGGGTTGATTTCCTTTAGGACTGACTGGTTTGATCTCTTTCCAGTCCAAGGGACTCTCAGTAGTCTTCTCCAGCACCCTAGTTGAAAAGCATCAGTTCTTCAGTGCTCAGTCTTCATTATGGTCCAATTCTCACATCTGTATATAACTATTGGAAAAATCAAAGCTTTAACTATATGGACCTTTGTCGGCAAAGTGATGTTTCTGCTTTTTACTATGCTGTTTAAATTGTCATAGCTTTCCTTCCAAGTAGCTTTCCTTCTAGAACTAACACCGAAAAGAGATGTCCTTTCCATCATGGGGTATTGGAATACAAAAGTAGGAACTCAAGAGATAACCTGGAGTAACAGGCATATTTGGCTTTGGAGTACAAAATGAAATAGGGCAAAGGCTACAGAGTTTTTCCAAGAGAACACACTGGTCATAGCAAACATCTTCTTCCAAGAACACAAAAGATGACTCTGCACATGGATATCCCCAAATGGTCAATACCAAAATCAGTTTGATTATATTCTTTGTAGCCAAAGATAGACAAGCTCTATATAGTCAGCAAAAACAAGACCTGGAGTGGACCACGGAACATTTTCCAGGTAAATGTGTAGAAAAAAGTGCTGCGGGTAGGGAGGTAGACTGGAAGGCTATTTTATTTAAATTTTTGAGAATGAGAATTTGTTTGTGTAATATTTCAGTTCAGTTCAGTCGCTCAGTCATGTCCAACTCTTTGCGACCCCATGGACTGCAGCATGCCAGGCCTCCTTGTCCATCACCAACTCCCAGAATTTACTCAAACTCATGTCCATTGAGTCGGTGATGCCATCCAACCATCTCATCCTCTGTCGTCCCCTTCTCCTCTGGCCCTCAATCTTTCCCAGCTTCAGGGTCTTTTCAAATGAGTCAGCTCTTACATCAGGTGGCCAAAGTATTGGAGTTTCAGCTTCAGCATCCATCCTTCCAATGAATATTCAGGACTGATTTCCTTTAGGACAGACTGGTTGGATTTCCTCGAAGTCCAAGGGACTCTCAAGAGTCTTTTCCAACACCACAGTTCAAAAGCATCAATTCTTCAGTGCTCAGCTTTCTTTATAGTCCAACTCTCACATCCACACATGACTACTGGAAAAACCATAGCATTGACTAGACAGACCTTTATTGGTAAAGTAATGTCTCTAGTTTTTAATATGCTGTCTAGGTTGGTCATAACTTTCCTTCCAAGGAGCAAACGTCTTTTAATTTCATGGCTGCAATCACCATCTGCAGTGATTTTGAAGCACAAGAAAATAAAGTTTGCCACTGTTTCCATTGTTTCCCCACCTATTTGCTATGAAGTTATGGGACTGGGTGCCATGATTAGCTTTCTGAATGTTGAGCTTCAAGCCAACTTTTTCACTCTCCTCTTTCACTTTCATCAAGAGGCTCTTTAGTTCTTCACTTTCTGTGATAATGATGGTGTTATCTGCATATCTGAGGTTATTGATATTTCTCCCGGCAATCTTGATTCCAGCTTCTGCTTCTTCCAGCCCAGCGTTTCTCATGACATACTCTGCATATAAGTTAAATAAGCAGGGTGACAATATACAGCCTTGACGTGCTCCTTTTCCTATTTGGAACCATTCTGTTGTTTCATGTCCAGTTCTAACTCTTGCTTCCTGACCTGCATACAGATTTCTCAAGAGGCAGATCAGGTGGTCTGGTATTCCCATCTCTTTCAGAATTTTCCACAGTTTATTGTGATGCACACAGTCAAAGGCTTTGGCATAGTCAGTAAAGCAGAAATAGATGTTTTTCTGGAAGTCTCTTGCTTTTTTGATGATCCAGTGGATGTTGGCAATTTGATCTCTGGTTCCTCTGCCTTTTCTAAAACCAGCTTGAACATCTGGAAGTTCACGGTTCAGGTATTGCTGAAACCTGGCTTGGAGAATTTTGAGCATTACTTTTTTAGCATGTGAGATGAGTGCAATTGTGTGGTAGTTTGAGCATTCTTTGGCATTGCCTTTCTTTGGGACTGGAATGAAAACTGACCTTTTCCAGTCCTGTGGCCACTGCTAGTTTAAAATATAAACACCAATTTTATATTTTTAAAAATTGCAAAAAAGTGAAAGATTAATTTCAAAGCACTGTGTGTACTGTGGACTGAACTGTGTCCTTTCAAAATTTATAGGTTGAAGCTGTTGAGTAAAAAAGTATATTCACAACCTAAAAGTTCAGAGCTGTGTTTCCTTCATTGGGAATTTTTGGGACTTCAAGCCCAAGAGGCAGCATCTCAAGTAACTCTGAGAGAATTGCTCCAAGGAGGTGGGGGGAGGGGTTGGATATACGGGAATTTTGCAACAAAGATCAGGTAGTAAGAATAATAGATTACTATTAATTAAACAGATATCACAGATTAAGGAATTTAGTGCTTTTCTATGTATGGAATGATGCAATTGGTTTTTTGTTTTTTTTTGAATGAGTAATTTCTGATAATAACCAGTTCTAATTGTGCTTCGTATTTGAATTGTGAGGAGTTTACAATGAACACTTGACAGAAATGACCAGTAGCACTCAAGAAGCAGATTGAGTAGAACGATTTATAGACATTTTAAATTAATTTAAAAATATACTTTAATTAATTGATTATTTTTCTTTTATTGACTTTTTTTTGAGCCAAACCGTGTAGATTGTCGAATCTTGGTTCCCTGACCAGGAAGTGAACTGAACCTTAGTCCTTAGCAGTGAGAGTGTGGAGTCCTAACCTCAGGACCACCAGGAAATTCCCTTAATATTTTTTGGATGGGGTCTTGAAAACACTGTCGGTGTTTTTCCTGCCCTAGATTACGTTTCGAGTCCAGAGGATAGTGAAAATGCTTGTTTAGTGGACTCTGTTATACCTAAGGTTAATTCTGCACCAGAGTGAAAGTGTTAATCAGTCAGTCACGTCCAACTCTTTGTGACCCCATGGACTGTAGCCTGCCAGGCTCCTCTGTCCATGGGATTCTCCAGGCAAGAATACTGGAGTGGTTTGCCATTTTCTTCTCCAGGGGAACTTCCTGACCCAGGGATCAAACTTGGGTCTCTTGTATTACAGGCAGATTCCTTACTGTCTGAGCCAACAGAGAAGCCCAATTGTGTACCATGCAGTTACTAAAAGCTCTTCTAGAGATGTTTTCCTTAGTCATCACCTCACTGGGTAGCAAACACTACTGCATCTACATTTAAGAAAACTGTTATATCATACTAAAATTTTTAAAATTTCATAACATGCTGGAATATTATTTTTCACTAAAATATTTTATCACTATTTTTAACAAGGAGAACTTGCTCCTAAGATTTTTTCCAAGAGAACCAGAGACTAGTTTCTTTGATTTTTCCTTCTTACATCCTCCCCTACAGAAGCTGTATATTTTGAGAATAGCCATTGAGTTATAACCAAAATAGTCCTAAATAAACACAAATACTTTCTAATTAATGGGCATTTCTAATATGATTTTAGATTTTGCTGTCAAACTGGATCTAATTGATTGGGCCAAGAATGCTATCAGGGTCCTGTAACTCAAATCTCAGATTTTATTCATGGATGCAAATGTGCTGTAGTGATAGTGCCGTCTTCTTCTAAAATCTAAACCAATACATGCAGACAGTGGTTAGACCAAGGGCCAGAGAAGAAACTTTGTCATTTTTAAATGGGTTTTGTGGTTACCATTAAATACAACATGTGCTTGTGTTGGGCTTCCCAGGTGGCACAGTGATAAAGAATCTACCTGCCAATACAGGAGATGTAAGAGATATGAGTTTGCTCCCTGGGTTGGGAAGATTCCCTGGAGAAGGATATAACAGCCCACTCCAGTGTTCTTGCCTGGTAAGCCATGGACAGAAGAGCCTGGCCAGCTACAGTCCCATGGAACTGCAAAGAGTTGGACACAACTGAGGCACTCAGCACTCACATACTTGAGTTATTAATTGTGTTAAAATGCCCACAGCTATTTAATAGCTAGAATTCATTTTTGCTAAGAAAATAATATTTTTTCTATGTCTCTTTGTGCATTTTTTTGAAATTGATAAATAGGTAGCTCTACTCATTTCACAAACTTTCACTGCGCACTTACTATGTGACTGACCTAATGGAAAATGCTGTTGATACTCAGATATAAGGCACAGTCCCTGCTCTCAAACAGATAATGATAACTATTTATTAAACAAAAGTGGCAAGGGTGGGCAACTGACCACAAGTGAAGAGGGTAAAGAGGGACTGGAGTTTAGAATGATGTACAGATCTCTGATTTTAGTTATTGAGCTGATGAGGGATATAATTGCTTTGAAAAAGAGTATGTTGTCACCTATATAAAGAAAGCTGAACGCTGAAGAACTTATGCTTTTGAACTGTGGTGTTGGAGAAGACTCTTGAGGGTCCCTTGGACTGCAAGGAGATCCAACCAGTCCATCCTAAAGGAGATCAGTCCTGAATGTTCATTGGAAGGACTGATGTTGAAGCTGAAACTCCAATGCTTTGCCCACCTGATGCGAAGAGCTGACTCATTGGTAAAGACCCTGATGCTGGGAAAGATTGAAGGCAGGAGGAGAAGGTGATGACAGAGGATGAGACGGTTGGATGGCATCACGGACTCGATGGACATGAGTTTGAGTGAGCTCGGGGAGTGATGGACAGGGACGCCTGGCATGCTGCAGTTCATGGGGTCGCAAAGAGTCGGACACGACTGAGCGACTGAACTGAACTGAGCTGATGTTGTCACTTTGTTTCTAAATAATGGCAGACTGGAAACCAGATAAAACTCCCTCAATTTTGGCTGCTTTAACATATTAATAAAATTATTAATGAGCATATTAATTACATAATACCATATTAATGAAATGTTCTTTGTGATTCTGAGCAGGTGGTTGGAAGACTGGATTCACTCTGGGCATTTTTACTGTTGTGATTAATAAACTGTCTTCTGTCTCTGACTCAGGATTCTTGTGTCTTCTATCCATGAAAATTTTGACAGGCTAACTTGACTACTTGCAAGTAGGGTGAATTCTCAGATGTTTCATAGTTCTTGATGGTTACCATATTTCAGATTTTTATCTTCTAATCCATAGACTGTATACTCTACTATCATCTATAAAGCATTTCATTTTTTCAGCATTAATAGGGTATAACTCTAAGTCGTAGATCAAATAACAAAAAAATTATTTATCTTTTTTCATGATTTTTCTTGTGATTACAAATGAATGCTATGTCAGTGATACTTTACATTTATTATATATCATTATTTAAACTTTTACTGGGAAATATTGGAGTGTAAGAGTACTTTCCAAAGCAATAGCTTTTGTGAAAATGTGAACTTTAACAATTGTTTACAGATCATTTATTTTCAGTACACTTAATTCTCATGTAAGCACCATAAATTAGTGTTTTGCTTTCTTTTTGTTTTTATAATCAACTTTATGGAGGTATAATTTATATGCAATACAGACCACATCAATTTAAAGTGTACAAAATGAGTACTGCCAGTTGAATATGCCTGTAAGACCACCAACATTCAGGATATAAGACATTTTTATCACTCCAAAGGATTCCTGGTGCTCCTTTTAATCCCTTTGAAATGAAGTTGGTACCAGGTGAAACCCCTTTATAAGGGGAATCTCCAGGAATAATTTCTACTGAGGAATTGTTGCCATCTTTCAATTTTATCTCATGTTGGAATCATTTCAAAAATTAATATTTGACTTTTTAAAGATATTTTCTCTGACTTTTAGTTTTTCTTTTAGCAGTTCCTCCATCCAGTCTTTTCCTCCCTCTCATATATGCCTTGAAGTAGAAGAGCTGAGTAATAGTCTCATGAACTCATATAAATGGAATAGTTAGCATGCATTTGAAACAAATAAAAACTAAATGGCCTTGCAGAAAAAGGAAATCACATGCAGGAAAAAGAAGATGGGTATTGGTTCACTAGAGTGTGGCAACTAGTTTTGGAAGCAGTGAAAAATGGTAATTGTGTTATTAAGTGATGAATCATATATAAACTGTATACTTTGTTCATGTTCAGCACAAGGCTTGATTTTAGGATATTTTTCCTTCTCTCAATAATTGATATGTTTATTTATTTAGTTTTGGTTGTGCTGAATCTCGTTTGTTATGTGCGCACAGGCCTTTCTCTGGTTGTGTTAAGCAGCGGCTACTCTGTAGCTGCCGTGTGTGGGCTTCTCACTGCGGCTGCTTCTCTTGTTGCAGAGCAAATGGAAGTCAGATAATAGGGATCAGAAACTCAGAGAAGAAATCTGGAGAACCAAGAGCCTGGGACCTCTGGGTTTGCAAAGAAAAGATCAATAATCCTGGCCAAAGATTAGGAAAAAACGATCAGGCCCTCAGCATAGGGTTTGAGCTATGTGGGTACCAGGTTATTTAATCAAAACTGAAGCTTGATTTCAAGGTATAAGTGCCATAGCATCTTCTCTTTCCTGTGTGTGTGCAGAACTGATGTGTGATTTCAAGAAAGCCTGATCGTGCATTTTGGGGAAAGTTAAGTTTTCTCTGATGAGAATGTGTGAGAAAAAGGAAGAAGCTATTTTCTGATACATCATTCAAAACTGGAATATATCTGCAATTATTTTTTAAAAACAGAGAGACTTTTAAAGTAGATGATGATGCTCAGGAATGAAAACAGTGAAATCTTTTAAAGCCATCAATCTTTTAAAGTTTAGAAATATCTGCCAATTCATTTACTCATTAGTTCATGAGCTTATTCACAAATATTTACAAAATATCTACTATATACAATGTCTTATAAAATCTTAAAATTCTAATGACTAACCTCTATTATTTGTATGTTTAGATTTTCACTAGTGAAGAGTCAATTATTAATAACAGCAATTAATATTGGAATGACAGTTTAGGCAAGTTCAAGTTCTAGGGAATTATGAAACTTATCAGAAAACACTGATGACAATGGAGGGAAATAAAATAAGATCATGAAAACCTGAACTGGTGAAATATTGATTTGAGAACATATTATCTGAACCATTTAGCTATGATAGTGGCAGTTGGATATCTGCCTGGAAACTGTGATTGATTGTGTAATGACAAAGAAATTGGTCAAAGCCCCTACACTGAGTGAAAAATTGATTTGGTAGCTTCCTCTGCATTTGCTATTTGAGATAATTTTAGCAGGGCATGCCAGAATAAAACATTTATTTATATTTATTATTTGAGATAATTTTAGTATGGAATACCAGAGTAAAGGCTTTCTGGGTAGCTCAAGTGGTAAAGAATCTCCCTGCAATGTGGGAGACCTGGGTTCGATCCCAGGGTCAGGAAGATCCCCTGGAGGAGGGAATGGCAACCCACTCCAGTATTCTTGCCTGGAGAATCCCATGGACAGAGGAGCCTGGCGGGCTACAGTCTTCGGGGTCGCAAAGAGCAGGACACGGCTGAGTGACTAACACTTTCACTTTCACCAGAGTAAAGGCATCTTTTGGGATACTGGCTCAAGTTATTGGCCAGAAACAAAGTCTAAAAGGTTCGCCTCACTTCCTATTTGTGACTTGTGGTTTGCTGAGCCAATCATTGTATTTTCCTGAAAGAATGACTATTTTTACTTAGTTCTGTTTTAAACATAGTAAAAGTATGTGTCTTTTACTGTGTTCATGGAAATATAGCATGAGATGCATTGGGGTGGGAGGGAATAAACAAAGGACTCAGAAATCCTCCTCTATAAACTCAGCAAAACTATTTTCAGTAGAAAATGATTTTAAATTACAAATTATTCCGAGGAAGTTTTGTGTTTTTCTCCTCAACCAAACTCTAGCTATGAATTATTTTAATCAGATTCAGGGTCTTGAAAAGAGTCAAGGTAGGAGTTTAGAAGGAGAAATTGTATTTGTTTTGGTAAAGATGAGGAATTTGGGGCAGCTAGTGGCAAGATGATGATATTGGAAATAGGAAGAAGCCATAGTTACGAAGCAAGACAAGGAGAAGGTTTCAGAAAGGAAAGTGAGAGGAGGATTGCTGAGTTTGCTTTGGAATTGACTGTACCAACATTGCCTCTTCTTCCTAAGTTAATTATCAGAACTGTTTGTTTTATAAATTTCAGCATCCTTCAATTAGACCCTGCCTGTATAACTGAAGTAGGTAATTCAGTACAGTCTCTGTACTGTACTGAATTGATGAGTTGGTGAAGGTTGCATCTGCTCTTCTGTTGTTTTCTATTCACAAAAGCAGCTGCTAAGGTATTTTATTTTTTCCTTGTTTGCTGTAGGTATAACAAGATATACCTTTAGCTTATCAAATACTACTTTAAATTAACATTTACTACCATATGTGTAAGATTAGAATATTATAATTGTATAATTCCATTTACTATTCTTTCTAGGTATTTTTTTCATTATCAATATTTTATTTTTCTCTATATTTTAACATTCACAGTACAGCAATACATCCAAATACAGAGTATGATGGATTACTCTGTATTTAAATTCTAATCTTTCTGGGAGCATAAAAGAGTAAAGAAGAGAAAAATAATCAAAAATAAGAAAGGAATAAGAAACTTATAAGACATTTTTATCTTTACTTGCTTTGTTATTAATCTTTCATAAATATGTCTTTTTTTGATTTCTAGGCCCAGTGAATGCTAAAGTTATGTCAAGAATTAACTCTCTGCTGACACAATAGATTCATGCTTTATGAATGTTTATGGTATAACATTTAACTATAACCTAAGGGAAAAATAGAATAAGAATATATGCATAGGGAGTGATAATGTCTTTCATTCCATTTAGTAAGCATGTGTCTTGACATAAGAATGAGATGGGAGGCTGAGGCTGAAATCTGTCAGTCTCATCCTGTTCCTGGATGTTATTCAGGGCATGAACATTGCGGAGTGCTGAAGTTCTTGTGTTATTTAATCAACCAATGGGTTGACCAACAAGTTGACCCTTATTTGGTCCTTCTTGTGTCAATCCTTCACCAAAAATTTCAAAATAAAAAACTATGGGAAATCGACAGGTTTTTATTTTTTAATTAATTTGGTGGCAAAACCTAACCTTAACTAATGTGAACATGTTTTGATAGTCTGTCTCATAATGTATTTGAATACTGAATATTTCAGATATATCATGAAACATGGCATATACTCATATTGTCTAGCATTAGAATAAATTTGGACCTAATGGTCAGATTAAGGAGAAGAGAATTCATTTATTTAATCCTCATAACAACCTCAGGACTTCCCTGATGGCTCAGACAGTAAAGTATCTGCCTACAATGTGGGATACCCAGGTTCAATCCCTGGGTTGGGAAGATCTCCTGGAGAAGGAAATGGCAACCCATTCCAGTATTCTTGCCTGGAAAATCCCATAGATGGAGGAGCCTATTAGGCTACAGTCCATGGGGTCGCAAAGTGTTGGACACGACTGAGCGACTTGACTTCACTTTCACATAACAACTTCATAAAGAAAGTAATTACCTTACTACTTACCTCATAAGATAAGGGACCTCTCCATTATACCCATGGAGACGATTAGTGAGGTTTAAGCAACCTATTCGAGATCATAAAGTCGGTAAATAATCAGGCTAGTTGAATTTTTAGAACTGTTTTACATATGCTTCCCTCTTTTGTCTGAAAGTCAATGTGGGAAAATGGCACAGGAGTGTATGAAATATATATTCTAAATCATTTAACCCCTACTCTTCTAACCTCATTTCTCAGATAAACAGATATATAGTTTTCTATATATCTTTTCAGATATTTTTCCTGTAGACACAAATAGAAAGTATCAATTATAAGTTTATGAACTTAAATATAAAAAATACATCTGTGTATTTCTTTTAAATGTCATTTATCTTTTAAGCTTCTGATCTGGAATTAGAAGAAATAAAAATCAGAAAGTAGAATGATCTCAGTCAACCCAAGACTTTTTCATGGAAATCATCTCTGCCTTTCCACCTGGAGGTCAAGTCTGAAATCAAGAATGAGTTGGTGAGGTTTGCATCTGCTCCTCTGTAGTTTTTTATTCACAATAGCAACTTCTAAGATATTTTATTTTTTCCTTGCTTGCTGTAGGTGTAACAAGATATACCTTTATCAGATACTACTTTACATTCACTTTTACTACCATATGTGTAAGATTAGAATATTATAATTGTGTAATTTCACTTACTATTCTTTCTAGGTAATTTTCACATTACCAATATTTTATTTTGCTCTATATTTTAGCATTCACAATACAGCAAAAATTTTTTCTTACTTTAAATGGTCAGTTGTCTTTTAAAGAAATTAGAAAAATCATTTTTCCTGTTTATTGGAATGTTTACCTTTTACGTCTTTATTTTTTCCTGTTGAACTACTTTCCTACTTAGTGATACTTTGTTCAGTCTATAGAATTTCCTTTAGCATTTCTTGGAGAGAAACTTTCCCTATAATAAATTTTCTCAGCTTCATCTGAAAATGACCTTGATTTGCTTTCTTTTGTTGAAGGGTATAGTTATTGGTGAAAAATTAAGTTGAGAGATTTTCCATTTAGAATTTTAAAGATATTATTCTATTATCTTCTATCTTCCATCATTTCTTGTGAGGAGTCAGTCATAATTCTTATTGCAATTCCCCTGAATATAATGTGTTTTTTTCCCCTCCAGTTGCTTTTAATATATTTTTTTAAATCATTGGTTTTCACTAGATTGAAAATGAGGTGCCTAGATGTGTTTATCTTTGTGTTTGTCCTACTTGAGGTTCATGTTTCTGGGAAGGGTCTGTTGATTTTTTTTTTTTTAAATCAGTTTGAAAATGTTTTAGGTATTTTACTTTTAAATATTTCTTCTGTCTTGCTCTCATCTCTTTCTGGGACTTCAGTTACACATATGTCAGATCATAAAATATAGTACTACAATATCATATACTATATTATTGTGTATTTTCTTTCCTTAATTTTTATCTTTGAGTTAATGAACTGGCTCTTTCTCCTGTAGGTCTAGCCTGAAGTTGTCACTTTAATGAACATTTTATTTCTAGCACTGTATTTTTAATATGCAATTTCCATTTGTTTCTTTTAAATTTTTTTTCTTTTTTTTGTTTCAACTGTGCTGAGATTTCACATCTGTCCTTCTGTTTTCTCCACCTTTTCCTTTAAATTCTAGCAGAATTTTATTAGCTGCTTCAAAATCTTTGTTAAGTTCAACATCTATGTGCATCTGATTCTTTTGATTAATTTTTTTGTTTTTGGTGATGTTTATATATTTTTTGTATGCTTGTTAATTTTTGATTAGATATTGAATATTTTAGATAATAAACCTGGATTATGCTATATTTTTCTAAAAAGTATTAAATTTTGTCTGAAAAGCTATTAATTTCCTAGCCTAATGCCTTGATTTTTTGGAGTCTTGCTTCTAGGGTTTGTGTGTAGGTTCTTGTTTTGGTTTTTGCCCTTATTCTCATGCCACAGGTTTTAGTCATGATATGTGTTTCTTAATCCTAAACTGTTGCCCTTCTAGAGTTTCAATGAGAAGCAAAAGTATCTGTCAAGCTCTGCCAGGTCAGACTTGAACTACAAATTCTCTCCACTACTAAGCAGCTGCTGATATAGATTTTGTTTATTTATTTATTTTTTCAGGTCTTAATCCTTTCACAGGTCTTAATCCTTTCAGCTGCTGCTTTCAGCTGGGTTCCTCAGATTCTCACCAAAAGCATATATGGTTTAGGCATAAGCCAAAGATTTGAGGAAAATTTCTACGCAGGTTTAATAGAATTTCCTCTGTGTCTCCCTGCTTTCTGAAACTTTTCTTCCAATTTACTGCTCTGCCAGCAGCCCTAAACTCCAAAATTTGTGCTCTCTTCCCAATAGGGTATTGTTTATTGGTTGGTTTCTATTCTCTCCCCAGAATTTCTCTGAGAAGCAGCGATTTGAGTGATCCAGTTACAAGATAAGGAGTGTAAAAAAAGTGGTCTTCCCAGGTGCAACTAGTGGTAAGGAACCTGCCTGTCAATGCAGGAGACATAAGACCCATGGGTTTGATCCCCGAGTTGGGAAGATCTCCTGGAGGAGGGCATGGGCAACCCATTCTGGCATTCTTGCCTGGAGAATCCCATGGACAGAGAAGCCTGGCAGGCTATGGTCCATAGGGTAGCACAGAGTTGGACATGACTGAAATGATGACTTAGCACGCATGAACCAAAAGCTAGGAGACAGGCACGGAACAGATTCTGCCTCCAGAAGGAACCAACCCTACCGACATCCTGATCTGGGGCTTTTGGCTTCCTGAACCATGAAAGAATAAATCTCTGTCATTTTAAATAAAAAATAAAACAAAAAACCCACACAAAAGGCACTGTGCTGTGCCATGCTTCCTGTGATACCGACTAAACCTTAAAAACAAGCCATTTCCTACTCATTTTATTTTTTCTTTCTAAACAATTATAGAATGGAAAGATGTTACATGTCTTTAACATTTTGATATCTTGGTATTTAATAGTAAAAGAAATTCTTCTTAATTATTTTAAATTAGTTTTTCAGGAGCCAATTTGTTTTTCAGAACCCTTATTACTAAGGGGTTAGTTGCAGTTAGCTATATGGTCATACTATTTATGAATATACCTGAAGTGAAGTGAAGGGCTAGTTGCTCAGTCATGTCTGACTGAAAAGAACCCCACAGCCTGCCTCTGTCCATGGGATTTCCCAGGCAAGCATACTGGAGAGGATTGCCATTCCCTTTTCCAGGGGATCTCCCTGGCCCAGGGATCAAACCTGGGTCTCCTGCACTGTAGGCAGATTATTTACCATCTGAGACACCAAAAAAGTTTCATGAATATATCTGATATTTTTCTTTAGCCTCTAGTAAGAATTTTCTATTTGTTCACTTGTTTTGTATTTGAGAACAGATGCATTTCCAAGACCTATTGGGGTATTTTTTATTTTTGTTAATCAATGTAAAGGAAATAGACAATAATTAGAATAAAAGCTAACTTTCCCATCTGCAATAACCTGCTGATGTTTTCTGACCTCTTGTATTTTGTGACTATATGATGAGCAGCACATTGTGAAAGATGATAGGTTGAAATAGAGTCTGGGGACTTCAGTTTCAGATATTAACCTGGTTTGTGTGACTTGGTAGAGCCTCTTAACTTCTCTGGCCCTCAGTTTTCTACTCTATAAAATTTACAACTAAGGCTCTTTTGGCTCCAAAGAGTGATATAATTTAGTAAATATCTAAAGAGTCACATCTAACCCTTTGTGTCAGGAGGGAACCAAACATGTCTTTGTTGGGAAATCTCATGACACCCACCATGTTTTCACCTGGCAAGTAATTCTGGCACAGTTATCACCCACACCCAAACCTTTCTTTCCAGAATGGTAACACTGTGATTTGCTTTAGTCAGGGTTGTTATTCTTACTGGGGGAGCTATGACTGGGATAAAAAAAGGTAATTAAGCCTACCAAGAAAGGCTGATTTTGTTGGCGGTCTATAAGCCTAGGATTTAGGAACAATAGATGGGACAATGATGTGGTGTTTGGGAGCTGTTTTGCTTTGATCTGGGTATCATTCATAGGTTGAGCACAAGGCTATTTCCACTGATAGTTAAACATTTGGCAATTGCTGATCAGTAACAATGAACTAGATGTCCTATTGAAATACCATGGCTCAGTAGGCAGAACATTGATTGAATTAGAGTGTAAAAATATTTGTGTCTAAATGTGTCTATTTTGCTATTGATTGGCCTTGTGAATTTGTTTTTATCCTTCAGTATCTTGGTATATGTATGTATGTGTATCTGTATTGGTTTGCTCAAGGATGTAGATGCAGGAGATAGGATATCTTTGAAAAGATGAGTTTGAAATATGATAACTTATAATATGTAGAGGATTAACCTAAAGAGATGGTCACCATTTTTTTTAAAAATTCAGCAAACAAAAATGATAAAGAATATGAGAAAGCTGAATCATAGTATACATATATGTAAAGATAGCTGGGAAAAAGTATTTGAGATGTTTGAGAGCTCTGTCTTAAGAAAAACAACAAAAGATAATGTGAAAATGTAACAAAGGATAGTTAACTTATAGATTTGCTAGTCTATTATATATTGCTTTACTTTTACAATCTTTGGATAGTTTTAGTTACACAAGTTTAGTTCTCTGGGTTGTTAATCCATATTGCCAGTTTCTAAGCTAAATTCAAGGCCAAATTCTTTGAACATGTTTTCCAACATATCAGAACTTTGCACAGTCCACTTCTATTTTTCTATTTGGGATAAGTGCATGTCCTCTGGTAGGAATCTGTCTTCAGCGTGTGTGTGTGTGTGTGTGTGTGTGTGTGTGTGTGTGTGTGTGTGTGTGTGTGAGAGAGAGAGAGAGAGAGAGAGGGAGAGGGAGGATAATTTGATCATTAATTATTAGGCAACTATTTTCATGTACCTTCATTTAAGAACAAAGATACAGGTTAAACGTAAATTAGCTGATACTGGGAGTAAGATGGCTAGACAGTGATAATTCCTGAATCCTTCTAATCAGGCATATTTAATGGTATACAAGGAGTAATCCTGCTTATAGTTTTTCATGAAATAGGAGAATCTGTTTTATCAATAAGCTAAACTAATATTCTCTTTTGTTGCTTACTTGCCATAGCTCAAGTTTAAACCCCCTGTTCTAAAATGCTTTCCTCTGATTGTCATCAATAGGCCTAGTTCCAGTTTTATTTATTTCCTGCCACCACCTCTATTTGGGAGATGTTACGGTTCATTGCTTCTCATTCTGCTCTCAGTGCCTGAGTATTCTGCCCTGAGTCTCTGCCATACTAAAGTATAGAAGCATATTACATACTCTTTTTTCCCCAGAAAGAGTAAGTTCTTAAGCTTTCACTAAAATACACCCTTTCCTTGGGTAAAAACTTTAATTGGATAATGTTTTCATGCAGGGCTGGTGTCAGGCTCATTTGACCTGTGCAATTTCAACAGGCCCCATGATTAGAAGGACTCTGTCCTCGGTTTCACTATACTGTCTTACAGATTTAATAATTTTTGAATAAGAAGCCCCATATTTTAATCTTTAACTACTTTCTGAAAATTATACACTGTAATATCAGTCTTGTATCAAAATGGCATTAATATGAGATGCATAAGGTCATAGGATCACTTTAATTATATCCATTCCACTAGAGGTGAGAACTCAAAGCTATGCTCATTGTATGGATCATTAATGGTTTACATAAATGCTGTGTTTCATCTAAAGATTTTAAGCATTCACCCCACAATGGGACACAAACTGCAAATAGTAAGGACCTTCTCATACCAGTAAAATAAATGTTAAAAACTCTGATAGCAATGCTTTTACTTCATGATAATAAAATCTGAAAGAAATCTGAAGAAAGGCAATGATTTTGTCAATAGGTGTACTAATTTACTTCAATTTTAATACTGTGTCAGATAGTGGACTAGCTTTAATAGAAATCTCTTAGGAAATGAAAAACATGCATCATATTTTAGCTTTAAAGTACTACTGGAAGAAATCATAATATACTGAATAGTGATGTTAGAGTTATATGAAAAAATAGAACCAAAGGATACATATACATATATTAAAAATTTACTATAGGAAATAGCTCACATGATTATAAAGACTTAGAATTTCCTGAAATGCTATCTGCAAGTTGGAGAACCAAGAAAGTGTGTTGTATAATAAAACTAAGTCAAAAAGCTGAAAATAGGGAAAGCAAACGTGTAACCAAGAATCTGAGGTCAAAAGATTAAAAACCTGGTAAGACACCACGGATGTAACTACTGGAGTGTGTAGACCTGACATAATCTGTGATGTTTGAAGGAAAGAGAACATGGAAGTTACAGCTCAGGAGAAGAGACTAATTTAGTCATCCTATTTTTGGTCTAGTAGGGACATGAACAGATTGAATGATGCTCACCAAAGTAATGAAGGTTGATCTACTGTCTTCAGTCTATAGACACAAATATTTTCCAAAAACAAAACTACAGACAGTCTCAGAAATATTACATGCCACCTGACCAACAACTCCTTAACTGAGTCAAGTTGGTAAAACAAAAAGTTAATAAGCACAGTGCTCAAAACATCAATAACTTAGAAAATTTTAGATGAAAAGAGGTCTAGATCAAGGTATCACAGAGGTTGAAGTCTCAGAATCTCAAACAAATGACTAAGAACAAAGGCATCCATTACAGAGTGACGTGACTCCAACAGCTAGGGTGTCCTTCATAGAAGCGGTAGAGGTGTCTGGGATTCATCATCTGACAGAGCCAAGGTCACGCCAGGACACGGGGAGAAGTTGGTCAGGTGCATCAAAGGAAAGAGCCACAAACGCTGCTCCAACCCTGATCTGGGATGTGCCAGCCTCCAGAAGTGTGAGAAAATACACTGGCGTGGGTGAAGCCATCCATGACGTGAGGTCTTGCGGAAGAAAGGTGAGTACAGTGTGGAAACTGACTCTAGAAAGAAGGCAGTCATATGATCCTAAGGGGCAAGTATTCTTGTCCTGATTTTTAAGTTCTTGACTTTGGCCCAAAAGAGGCGACAGTGTGGGTACCCACAGGACAACCTGCTCACAGAGAAATCTGTGTTTGAAACTGCTGGAAGTAAGCAGCCACAATGCCCGACATGGTATTGGGAAGAAAGGTCAATGAATCGTGTCTGGTACCTCCAGACACAGGATAAGGAAGTCAGTCATCAGATCAAGACCAGAATAGCAAGCAGAATTTCAGAGGCATGATTACAGAGGGAAAGCAACCGATGGGGAAATGGTCAGAGATCTCAGCCATCTTTGCTCCATCGGGCTGGCGGGCCTACCTCATGCCCCAGGCCACACCAAGTTAATAGACCAGTCTCTTAATGCTCACAATTTCTTTCACCCTGATTCCCATACCTCCATAAGCAGGACTAGTAGTGTCTGCACTAGAAGGAAGAGAGTCATCAGGCCAAGTCCGGAAGGGCAGGTTGAACTCCAAAGGGATACTTACCATGGAAAAGGAACCAACGGGAAAATGGCCACAGATCTCAGCTGTCCCAGGATAGGGACACTGGGAAGAGACTTATGCCCTGGCGACCCTGAAAACCTCTACAGAGGCCAGGGATCTGGACAGAAGGTTGGACCAGGAGGAGCAGGTGGAGGTCAGAGACGGCCTATTCCTTCCCAGCCTGGCTCTACCGGGGGATGTGTGCCACAGAATAGAGCTCAGGGAGGGCGATTCCTCATGGCAGTGATGGACCTTGCAGAAAGGATGTGTAGAGGTGGCTTCTTCCCGAAGTGAACGTCTGTACCCACCCCCACCCACCCCCACCACAGCCACTCTACTCCTGGGTTGGATGTCTTGATCAGGATGGTAGGGGAAGTTTCGCCTGGGTGGGGAGTGGATTTGTATGGCTGGTGTTGGGGAATACGACGGAGAGAAGCAGGAGGGTGTTCAGAGGGGAAGGGAGTGGGAGGGGGTCTGATTGCAAGATGGAAGCCTCCCCCATAGGCCCGCCGACCTATTTTCATGTCTGTGCCTTGGGGGAGAGGATGGTCTGGGGCCACCCTGGAATGGCAAGAAAGTCTCCCAGAGTAGTGAACTCTCTGGGCTTTCTGGATTCGCCATCACCCTACAAGCCAGCCAGTCTGTTCTGAGCAGTAGTGGAGAGAGGATTTGGGCTGTTGGGCTGGCTCCTGGAAGGCTTTCAAAAGGCAGCTTTGAGAGACAGGTCTTCTGAGGACATGTCTACATTTCCATCGTGGCCCAAGATGAAGAGTTCAGAAACTCTGAGGCAGGAGGAATCCTGGGAGACTGCCGGTTGCCCGCTGGTGCCTGCGGCCCAGGGAGGCACACCCCGGCCCCGCCCCTTGCCTGGGGTAGTGGGAGGAGACCAGACCCCCTGTGCGGGTGGAGTGGGGGGTGGGGTGGGTGGTACAGAGGAATCATCTGACTTCCGGATGGGCGTGGCTTCAGGCCGAGCCTTATATAAAGAGGCTGGGGCCAGGCACATTTCCGGCGGATCCTGCCGCTAAGGGGATTGCTTTTGAGGGTGTTTTTCTGCTTCGGACTCAGCAGCAGGAAGGGCCCAGGGCTCTAGCTTTCTGAGCTAGGGTCTTTGACCCAGCGCTGTGATGGACAAGGCCAGGGCGTGGCTACCGGACCTAGGTGTGTCGCGGGAGACACCAGGCGTGCCCCTGGGACCGGAACCCAGAGACCCAGGCCGAATCCTGCCGCGGGACCCAGCCCAGGAAGCCCGGGAATCCTCTGACGAGGAAGGCGGTGAGCCTGCGCGTCAGGACTGCCCGCAGCGAAGGGCAGGTGAAGAGGCGGACTCCTCCTCACGTCCCCCTGTGGCCAAGAGACGGAAAGTGGACACCGAGGGCAAGAGAGGCATGCAACGGGAAGTGGATGAAGAGGAGGCCCAGAAGATGAGAACCCTTGTGGCTGCTATGAGCCAGGAGCAGCTGAACCGTTACCAAGTGTTTCGCTGCTCAGCCTTTCCCAAAGCCACCATCAAACGTCTGATCCAGGCCGTGGCCGGCACGCCGGTGTCCCAGAACGTGGTCATTGCCGTGTCCGGAATAGCCAAAGTGTTCGTCGGGGAGGTGGTGGAAGAGGCCCTAGACGTGTGTGAGAAGTGGGGCGAGAAGCCCCCACTCCAACCCAAACATCTGAGGGAGGCTGTTCGCAGGCTACGTGAAAAGGGGCAGATGCCCAGCACCAAGCCCAAGATCCTCTTCTAGGCTTGAGTCTGGAAGGGCCTGTTCCTGAGCAACCCGGCCCTCCGGCCGACCAGCCTCTTAACCCTCAGGCTTTCTTTCACTGTGTTCCCCATACTGCATCCCTGCCCCATCCCCGAGGCAGCTCCTGCATCCCGAGGACATTGCCACCAGGATGGGCCTTCACCAGGATGGATCAACTGCCTCAAAGGGGAGAGAAGACATCCAGCACAATTCGAGCTGTTCCTTTGAAAAGACCAGCAACATGCAGAAGCGTCTCTCATCTGGAGGCATGCCGAGGAGAGACCCGAGACCCAAAGTCTAATTCTTTGAGACACGACCTGCCACAACTCACCCGTGAGAACAGATTTGCCTGTTTACCAGAGAAGCTGAATGCATACACTGCAACCATGCCTGACTGGGAATGGTGGGTTCCCAGCCCACCAGGCCCTGGTGGGTTCACTCAGGGAATTCTAGCAAAGCCATCCAGCTGGCATATGAGCACCTCTGTGATATGCCGTCCAGGAGCCGGAAGCCCAGGAAATTCTTTCAAACTCACTGCGGGTGGGAAGTCTTGGTGTTCCTCTGCGGAGGCAAGGCCTTCCCCGGGGACACCAGACGACAATCTCTCACGCGGAGAGACGCCAATGTGCTTCAGTGCCCTTCAGCCAACCACGTCTGGCCGTGGGCAAGAGGAAGCCTAGTCTCTGGAAGTAATGGGATGTTTCCCAGGCGTCCGGGGCCGGCATGGCCTTCAAAGGCCTGTGAATGGGATCCCCAAGCCATCCGCGGTCCCGAAAGGAAACCTCACAGAATTCTTCCGTGGGTGGGGGTGGGGGTGTGAGATCTCAGTCTTGGACCAAGTCCCCCACTCACCAATTCCTGATCACATTTGGGCAGGCGGGGCCAGGCAAATGGATTAAGACCCTCTTACAAAGAACCAGAGCTAAGAGCCTCTCACCAGAAAGGTGAGGAAGCAGCGTAGCTCTCCCAGGTAGATCCGGGAAGAGGCAAGCCTCTGTCCTGTCCACACGCGGTTGCTCCATTGGGCCGGTGGGCCTACCTCATGCCCCAGGTCACTCCAAGTCAAGAGACGGAGTCCAGGAGTTCAGATCTGGAAAAAAGTCTCCTGTCCTCGGCAGATGGCCGATCAGAAAGTCAGGGCCTCGTGGACCTTCATTACCTTGGCGTCTTCATTCCCATGGGGGCCCTTCTACCTTGAGTTTCTCTCAAAGAGGGGGTACAGAGTGTGGTTCCATAGGACATGCTGTGCACACAGGACTCCTACCTCGCATCTGCCTTCCAAAATGCTGGAAGTCAGCAGCAACCAAACGCCCCTCAGAGCCTGGGGATGAAAGGTGAATGGATTGTGCGTGGCAACTGCATAAGCAGGACTAATACCGTCGGCACTCGAAGGAAGTGAGTCATCAGGCCAAGTCCGGAAGGGCAGGTTGAACCCCAAAGGCATACTTACCATGGGAAAGGAACCAACGGGGAAATGGCCACAGATCTCAGCCGTCCCAGGATAGGGACACTGGGGAGAGACTTAAGCCCTGGCGACCCTGAAAACCTCTACTGAGGCCAGGGATTCGGATAGAGGAATGGTGGACTAGGAGAAGTAGAGAGCAGGTGGAGGTCAGAGACAGACCATTCCTCCCCGGCCTGGCTCTACTGGGACGCATCTATCTGGATGCGTGCGTCGACTCCGGAGGCTTTGTGAAAACTCCAGGGAATAGAGTTCAGGGAGGGCGATTACTCATGGAAGTGATGAACCTTGGGGAAGAGGATGTGTAGAGGTGGCTTCTTCCCGAAGTGGACGTCTGTACCTTACCCACCCCCAACACTGCCACCCTACTTCTGGGTTGGATGTCTTGATCAGGATGGTAGGGGAAGGTTAGGCTGGGCGGGGAGTGGATTTGTGTGCCTGGCATGGGGGAATAAGAGGGAGAGAAGCAGGAGGGTGTTGAGAGAGGAGGGGGGATGGAAGAGGAAGCGGGGGACTGATTGCTTTTTCCCCTGGGCAAATTGAAGAGCCTTTCCAGAGCAAGATGGAAGCTTTCCCCATAGACCCACTGACCTATCTTCATGGCTGTGCCTTGGGGGAGAGGATGGTCTGGGGCCACCCTGGAATGGCAGGGAAGTCTCCTAGAGCATTGAACTCTCTGGGCTTTCTGGCTTCGCCATCACCCCACAAGCCAGCCAGCTTGTTTTGAGGAGCAGTGGAGAGAGGATTTGGGTTCTTGGGCTGGCTCCTGGAAGGCTTTCAAAAGGCAGCTTTGAGAGACAGGTCTTTTGAGGACACGTCTAGATTTCCATCGTGGCCCCAGTTGAAGGGTTCAGAAACTCTGAGGCAGGAGGAATCCTGGGAGACTGCCGGGGTTGGCCCTCCTGACGCCCAGGGCAGCACACCCCGGCCCCACCCCTTGCCTGGGGCAGTGGGAGGAGCCCAGGCGCCCCCCCCCGCCTCCCCCGTGCAGGGTTGGCTGAGGGGATTATCCCCTTTTGAGTGGGCGTGGCTTCAGGGCCCGACCCTTATATAAAGGGACTGGGCCCAGGCATATCTCAGGCAGATCCTTCCTCTGTGGATGCTGAGGCTGAGAGCGTTTCTTTCCCGCTGATTTTGCCTCAGGGAGGACCCAGGGCCCGAACTTTCTGAGCTAGCGGACTTGGTACCGGCGTTTGGATGGAGAAGGCCAGCGCATCTGGGAAGCACCAGGCGTGACCCCAGGCGCGGACCCCAGCCACCCAGGCCGTATCCTGCCGCGGGACCCAGCCTAGGAAGCCAGTGAGTCTTCTGACGAGGAACGTGGGGAGCTCAGGCGTCAGGACTGCCCGCAGCCAAGGGCAGGTGAAAAGGCAGACTCCGCCTCTCGTCCCCTTGTGGCCAAGAGACGGAAGAAAAGTGGACACCGAGGGCAAGAAAGCCAGGCAACGGGAAGTGGACGAAGAGGAGGCCCGGAAAATGAGAACCCTCGTGGTTGCTATGAGGGAGCAGCTGAGCTGTTATGAAGTGTTTCGCTGCTTAGCCTTCCCCAAAGCCACCATCCAACATTTGAACCAGGCTGTGACCGGCACGCCGGTGTCCTGATCGTAATCATAGCCATGTCCGGAATGGCCAAGGTCTTCGTCGGGGAGGTGGTGGAAGAGGCCCTGTTCCTGTTTGAGAAGTGAAGCGAGACGACTTCACTCCAACTCAAGCATCTGAGGGAGCCTGCATTCGCAGGCTGGGTGAAAAGGGGCAGATGCCCAGCACCGAGCACACGAAGGTCCTTTTCTTCTAGGCCTGAGTCCGGAAGGGCCTGTTTCCGAAGAACCAGACCCCCTGGCTCACCAGCCTCTTAACCCTCAGGCTTCATTCCACCCATGTCTCCCACTTCTCACCCATCCCTGAGGCCATTTCCATACCCTGTAACCTTCAGTTTGCCCAAAGAATGAAACAGTGTGTGTGCTCACAGGACAAACTATTAGCACACATAAGTTCGGTGCTAGAATGTTCCAAATTTTGGAATCATTTGTTACCCGGTGCATCCGGGGGCACCAGGAAGAAAGATCATTAAACTAGGGAGTGGTACGTCCGGACCGGGTTAGGAGGCAAGTAGTGTGGGCCCTCGGAGGAAATGAATCGTCTGGTCAAGATGAGATCTGCCAGTTAAGCTCCAAAGGCAAACGTTCCAAGGTAACTAAACCAGTCTCTGGTTGCAGGCACCCCATTGCTGTCCCTGGCCAACTTGCATGTTTATGTTCACAACCCGAACAATCCTTTTTCATGGTTGCCTGCATGACCGTTTCATCAGTTATTGCGCTCTTCTGTTTTGCTGAGTTGCATGGAGAATGACCTAATGTAGAGTGTCTTGTTTTTGATGGCAAAGACACTTTGTAGCTCTATCTTTCCCCATAGAAGTACAATATAATATAGAATGGTAGAAAGTCCTCTACTGTTAGTGCTTAGTTGGAACTGAATGGTGGGGAGAGCCATGGCTTTTCACATAGTTTGCCTTGGATGGAGGAGGCGGTTGAACTGAACTGGGATTTCCTTTTTTTCTCTGCAACGTTTGTGCTACCACATTAGTTCTACCTGTTTGCTGAATATAATCCAAATAATAAAGAGATGTGAATGATTATATGAGAGAGGGAATAGAAAGCAGACTCAATGGGAGCAAGGAAAGACCTTTATACTGGTGTTTCAAAGACTGAGACTGGCATGAAGAGTCATTATCTTCCTTAATATAGTGGCCAAGAAAAAGCACCATATTTCTTTTAGCTCTGAAAATGGACATTACCCAGTTCCTTATGTGAAGATTTTAAAACATGAAGTTTATTATTATTATTATTTTCTGAGGTAATCCATACAGCTTGCATCTACTCAAACAAATGTTTTAGACCATTAATATTTATCTCTTGCATACAAATCTGTCCTTTCTTGAAGGAACATTTGTTGATTATTTGCCAAGACTAAGCACTGAGGATACAATATAAATAAGATATGGTTAAATAACAATTTACAGAGGATACTGTATTCAAGTAGCATGTAAAAGATAAATTGCATATATATTGCAACAAGCATTAAAGTAGAGGTATGGATAAAGTATTGTAGTTCAGTCATAGAAGGCTGGAGTAACTGCTTCTGCTTGCTATTTGATTTTGTGGGTGAAGTCGGAAGAGTCAAAGACTGAAAGGTAGAGAAAGGGGAGATAATAGAAAAGAATGTTCCAGCAAAGAGAAAGAGAACATGTATAGCCATGGCATAATGTGTGGGAGTGGAGTGATAGGAGAGATCCACCTCCAGAGGAAAGATGGAAGTTGATGATGATGATGGGGCATTCGGCTAAAATATAAGTGGGTAAAGAGGTGCTGGAAAAGACTCCCGAGAGTACCTTGAACAACAAGGAGGTCAAACCAGTCAATTTTAAGGGAAACCAACCCTGAATACTCATTGGAGGAACTGATGCTGAAGCTCCAGTATTTTCATCACCTGATGGAAAGAACCCATTCACTGGAAAACACCCTGATGCTAGGAAAGATTGAAGGCAAAAGGAGAAGAGGGCATCAGAGGATGGGAAGGCTGGATGGCATCACTGATCCAATGGACATTAACTTGGGAAAGCTTCAGGAGATGGTGAGGGACAGGAAGGCCTGGTGTGCTGCAGTCCATGGTGTTGCAAAGAGACATGACTGGGCAACTGAACAGCAACAAGAGGTGATGAACTTGGATGACCTTCATTATTTCAGCCTTGCCAACCTCTCCAACTTCTGTCATCTGCTACAGTTTCCCTGAAATGGAGGAATTTTTTCAGTCTCACGAGTCTTCTCACTTTGAAGCATTCATATATGCTGCATTTCTGTCTGAAAAGTGTGTTTCACTTGACTCTTCTTTCTTGCCTTTGTCCACACATAACATGCTTGGTAATCTGCTTCCTCTCATTTCCCAGATTAAGTTCAATTCAGAAAGACCTTCATTACACCTCTGACCTACTTAAAAATTGTGGGCTTCCGCTTGTTATCCTCATTTTAATTTTTTCTCATGATATTTGTCACAATTTAGAAGTATATAAATGATTTATAAAGCACATAATCTATCACTATTTTTGTTATCTTGGTTTTTACTTTCCTCGTTGACTTAAAATTCCCAACCAAGCTCCTAGAATATTTTTAGTCTCCTCAATATATTTCAGAATTCTATTAGTATTACTGTCTTCAGCTTCTGGTGCCCAGAGGAGAAATCAGGTTGAAGTATGAAATTTAGGATTATGTTTATAAAGATAAAATTTTAAATCCAGGAGGAGGGGAGAAATCACCTAGGAAGAAAATAAAAGGGTCAAGAGAACTCATGATACAGCTTGAGGATCATGTAGGCTCTGGTGGGAGATGGGTGAGGTCCAGCTTGGATACTAACTGGCTAAGATGCCAGGATGTCTTAAGGACACCTGATTTGATTTCTTCTCAGTGATCTAGACTAGATCATCAAAAACTCTTATCTAATGATGACATCTGCTTGTCCAAAAGGTACCTCGGTATCCACATGTCCGAAGCTCAATTCCTGGTCTTCCTCACCAAATAAATTTTTTCCTCCCTATGTTTCCTTCTTACCACTCAATCACTGTGCCAGTCAGAAATGTGGGTTATTTTTGACTCCTCTTTTTCTCTCATCTCTCTTCATACGTTACTCAGTACCAAATGTGATAGCATTTTGAAGCCTGTATAAAAAGTATCTGACAGAGAAATTATTTAGTTTGGATAATCAGGTATGTCTTTCCTGAAGAAATAGCTTTTGACCTGAAGTTGAAAGAATTATTTTCCTCATTTGAATGGAAGAATGGGGATGAAGGAAAGTGTCTCTAGAGAATTGAAACGTAGCCTTGAGTAAAATGCATAGTTGAAAAGAAAAAGGGACCCCAACGTGACTACAGCAGAGGGAACAAGAGAAAGTATAATATGGGAGGAGGTGGAGAGGGATGCAGGATCATATCATGGGGAATTTAGCATTGTAAAGATTCTGATTTTGAATGCAATAGGGCACAAGTGAAGCATTCCAAGCTGAGGGATGACCAGATTCAGTTAAAAATGTGCAAGATCATATTGGCTCCTCTGTGGACTAGGATGAAGGTGGCATATAAAAAGAGCTGTGGGAAAGCTACCTGGAAACTGCATGCACCCCTGTGATAAATGATTGTGGTTTGGACTGAGGTCCTCGCTATGGCAACAGAGACAAGTGGATAGATTCATATGTGAGTGGTAAAGTTGACCAGCAGTTCAAAATTTTGCTTTATCTGACACATTTGCTTAGACTTCCCACTACTTCCATTGTCTCATTCTCCTTCTAGTTGGCCAGAGTTCCTGCTATTGCACTTGCACACTGAATATCTTTTCTCCCCTTCCACTATATATTTTATTTTTTAAACTCTTTTTATTTTATATTGGGGGTATAGCCAATTAATGATGTTGTGATGGTTTCAGGTGAACAGTGAAGGGATTCTGTCATACACATACATGTATCCATTCTCCCCCAACTCTCCTCCCATCCAGGCTGCCACATGCCATTGAGCAGAGTTCCATGTGCCCTACAAGTAGGTACTTGTTTGTTATCCATTTGTACTCTGAATATCTATACTTTGGTCTGTACTTTGAACCTTTCCTTGGTGTAATCTCAATCTCTTTACTCAGTCTCAAGCTGCAAATATTTCTCAATATTTCTACCAACTGTTTAAATCATTATTTTCAGATATATTTTTTTCTTGGACTCTGTAACTTGATTATTCTCTTACTTTCCTACTGCATCTTCTCCTCTTCTTTCCACATTTACAAGATGCTCTTCAAGACCTACATCAAAGTTCATCATTACCATAAAATTATTCTGATTTTTTTTTTTAGCACCATATGACCTTTTCTTCCCCTAAAATCACGCATAAAATTGGGTGAGTTATTACCTGTTCACTCTGAGTACCGTATACTACTCTTTCTTGGTTATGTTCTGTATTTCAGAGCTGGTCCTTCCGGTGTGTTTGCCAATCTGCCTTGGCAAATGACTTCCCTCCATGTGAGGCTAATGGAAGGCAATGGAGGAAGACTGTAAAATGAGAGAAAATAGGAAGTCAGTTATAGATCCTAATATGCTTGTCCGAGTTGCTGATATTGGAGAAGACCTTACTGCTGCTAAAAGAGCTTTTGGAGCACCATCATCTTGAATCTGGTATCTCACATTTCAGAGAAGACAAATTGGTCACTAGAACCATAATCTCGAGTATACAGCAAAGACCACCACCTGGAAGGACGATTGTGGCCAGCCCAACATTGACCCGATGCCTAATCAATTAGCCTTGACAGCACCATCTAATCAATAGCACATTGGTATTTCACTTTCCTAATATGGACAGAAGTTATGTTTTTTCCCACAAAAATGAAAGAGATTACTATTTTCCTTAAACCTCAGTCCCTAGAATGTTATGTCTATTGTATCACGTTCACCATCTGGAAATAGACTTATTGAGTACTTGTTCTTTGGCTTCAGTGTCTTACTTTCTTTTTATTCCCTCTGCATTTTCTCACACATGCTTCAGGTGATGACTTCTTTGGGGTTCTAGCTTCCTCTTGGAAGCCCTTCCTTCATGGTCTTGGACCTACTAGGCATCTTTTACATAGGACTAGTTCTCTTCAGGCAAAAGGGCCACTGCGCCATGGTGATATCGTCATAGCATCTCAGTGTCCTTCCAGACCTAGAGAGAATAGTGGCCAATGTTAACCTATGACATGGCTCATCTTTCCCTGTAACATGTAGTTTGACCTATAAGCATTTACAATTAATAGTTGTAGTTAATTTTTCTGAGTCAAATTTCTTCCAAAAAGTTTCTTGCCATCATCTGTTTCCTGACTACATTTTAACTGATAAGAGTGATATAGTAGGAAAAACTCTGTATTCAGCAATGAAATAACTCGAAAGAAACAATTCCAACATTTATGTTTATTAACTATATCTTTGAGCAACTGATTTCATCTCTCTGAACCTTAGTGTTTTCTTTCTTAATATGAAGTTGCCTATATTATGAGGTTAACATAAGAATTAAATATGAAAATAGATATGAGTACTTTATAAAGTGTCAAGAAGATATAAGACTCTATACCCCTCATTTGTCATTCATGCCGTTTATCTTTTAGTGAATTTGTTTGCTATATGTTTATAAATAGATTATCAACTTCATTTACACAAATCTTCACAAATCTTCTCTTACATTCCTTTGTATAACCTCCCACTGACTAATACATGATTGTTACTCATTGTATAATAGTTTCTTGATAAATAAATATTGGTAATCTGTCTAGAGCATATAGCAATGTTTTCTAACAAATACAGTTCCTATACTTTCAAAAAAATCCCCAGAAGCCATGTTAACATGTGATCTGTACATATGAATTTGAAAGTTTGAAGCAACATCCTAAGAAATAGGTTTTACTTCAGCCAATTCTGTAATGTGAGATAGGACACAATGAAAGAAGAAAAAATTTTTGCCCATTATAAAGATATTTTTAGGTTACTCTTGAAAGATATTATTTTTTTCCTGATTTTGAAGTTATGAAAAAAATTTCTTCATCAAAAGTGATAACAGACGGCATTAACAAAACATGTTAGTCTTCCGAGAAAGTTACTCAGGAGTGTCATGCCTCCTGGGGTTCTAGCTTTGTACAGATTTCCTAATTGTTGTAATTAAAAACAGAAAAAGACAGTATCAAAAGAAACTGAAATAAAAGCAAGAGCTATTGATGGTTGAGGCAGAAATCATATACTTTAAGAAGTGGACTTTGAGCAAATTCAGACAAAAAAAAAACAGCATGCAATCAGTATATTGGTTTAATACAAGGAAGTGCTTTGTTTGGTTTGAAGAAGCAAAGGATATAGAAATAAGCAACAATAGGCAGGTCTATCTCTTGGAAAGGAGAGATTCATACTGAGATGATAACTCTCTTTCTATGTGAAGACTCTGACTTTTGGCTTTTTGGCAAGAAGTCATTAACACTACAGTCACACTGTGATTATTCTTACTTATTATAATTCAAAATAGCATATCTAAAATGATGTGTACACAATACACTAAATACTTCTCATTTAGTTTTCAATCATCTTACTGTGTCCATATGATTTCAGGTTAAACAGTCCATTAGGGGGTTGTTTTGACTAGGATCCTGGCATGATAGATCCAACTAAGGTTACAAGAATTGTTCTCCAAAGACTGCTTATAGAAGCACTGTGAAAGTTGATATTTTTGGCCATTTCAATTGTGTGTGACTTCTTTAAATTCCAGAGCATGTACCTTAGTGCCCATTTATATGGTTTTTATTTGTCTACGTGTGAATGCATATATATCCTTAGCAACTTTCTGCAAACTCTTCCTGAATTAATGGCATTTGTGCATTTGCTGGTTGTTAAGTCATGCTTTTAGGAGATGCGTGTTCCTCCCTTAATGATTATCTTTCTCTTCTAACCAGAGAAATTCCAGTGGGGATGAAGTGATTTAAAAATAAAAAATAGTGGTATTTTGCAATTTTCTAGTTTAATCTATGGTTAAGATCAACATATATCCCTAGAATTTGGGGGAAAATGAGTAGAATTTTGGCTTTGTTGTCTTTACCACCAATGATTCAATAAAACCATTTTTCTCTTATAGATAGGAGAAACCAGTATTTATACCTCAAAAGAGCTGACATAGCAACTGGATTTATTTCTAGATTATCACAAGCATAAACGACTATGATTACTGTTAAAAATAAGTTGGTTGAGGCTTGAAGTGTAACTAATTGAATGAAAAAATAAATTATTTTCCACAACCTTATGACTAAATGTATCTTATTGGATATTAGTAAGACTTGCAAAACTGAAGTGCTTTCTGGTTCCTGAAGGCTTCCCTGATGGCTCAGGAGGTAAAGAATCCATCTGCAATGCTGGAGACCCAGGAGAGTTGGGTTCAATCCCTGGGTCAAGAAGATCACGTGGAGGAGGGCATGGCAACCCACAACAGTGTTGTTACCTGAAAAGTCCCATGGACAGAGGAATCTGGTGGGCTACGTCCAAAGGGTCGCAAAGAGTCAGATAGGACTGAGCAACTAACCACACATCTGGTTACTGAAGAGTTTGCAGAAGTCTTTCAGACTTCTGTTTCTTTTTTGATAAACTATATCTGCTTAATCTTTATTTCCTATCTAAATATTTTTTCCCCCATTAGTTTCAAAAACCATTACTTTGGCCTTGTGAGAAGGGAATTATTCTTTTAAATATATTACAATAAGCAACCATATTAACATCTATATAATAAGAATATATTAAAATATCATTTGAAACCATTAGAATATAAACATTTAACTTAATTACATGCTAGTTAAAGCAGGAATTTGGAGGCAAAATTTATTTTGGATTTGGCTATATTTTTAATACTATGAGCTTGAAGAGACTCTCTAACCCTGCTTTCCAGTTGAAAATAAAATTTAAAAAACCCCAAATAACAAGAATTTTATAGTAAAAGTTGCTTCACTTACTTGGTGTTGATTCATTTTTATTATACATAAATAACGTTTTAATCATGCTGATTCAAAATACAGTTTTTAGTATAGTATAGAAACAGCCTCTTTCTCTGTTTATCCTACTTCAAAAATGCACATATGTTATTTATCTTCTAATGGCCAAATGGTACAATTACAATTTAAGAGGATTAAATATTTTTCTTAATATTCTTTCTGCCGAAGCTTCTAAAATGATTTGGGGATGATCATTCTTGTTGGCTATGAGTCAATTTGAACCAATCAATACACATCAGTGCTCATATTATTCTTCTGCTTTTTAGAGTTGAGAGATGATTTGTTGATCTCTGAAAATTTCATAGGGAGGGACTGTTTGCCGAATTGAAGGCAGCTCTGATCCTGATGTTATCTTGCCCCAGAATCTTTAAAGGTCTCATGCTGCTCTGGAAGTGAGACATACATTTCTCAGTCAGGAATGCATAACCCTGGTCTGAAAGGCAGACCTCATTCAATCTGTTGCCCTATCTTCCCATTGCCTATCTATTTTACATATGATGATGTAAGTTTCCATGTTACCCTCTCCATCCATCTCACCCTCTCCCTTCTTCCCATGTCCATAAGTCTGTTTTCTATGTCTGTTTCTCCACTGCTGCCCTGCAAATAAATTCTCCCATACCTTCTTTCTAGATGCTGTATATATGCGTTAGTATACCATATTTATCTTTCTCTTTCTGACTTACTTCACTTTGTCTCATATGGTTTAGGTTCATTTTGGATCTCTGAAATGAGATGTAGTTATATTCACCTTTGAACTCCAATAATATGTTAATTATATTGTTGGGGATTCTTATGTCTGAAATTAAGAACTATTTATATACTTACATTTTAGGATCTTGAGGCCCGTAACTTTCTCATCTGGCATTCCTTTTGTATCTATCACAGTGCTTTATACATAACAAATGGGAAGATCCTAAACCCTGAATGTCAGGGTATGCAGGGGGCCAGTTTCACTATGTAACTGTGCTATACATAGACATTGTGTACAAAGAGGGCAGGATAACTATTTTTGCTTACAATAGTTATGGAGGTCACACAAAAGATAAGAACTTTGAGCAGTGACGTGAACAAGGAGCACGCGTTTTGCCACAAGGAGCATAGAAGATTATTTTCCTGGTAGAGATAAAAAAATACACAAATGAAGTTATACATAGAGAGGGAGGGTCATTTTACCTGAAGCCCAGATTTCATGAGAAGATGTGAATTGTAAGAGGTAAGATCAAAATGGCAATTTGGGGACAAGTGTGAAGGGCTGTATATAGTGTATAAAACTTGGAATTCAACTTCAAAGCAACTAGAAGGAGATCAAGGTGTGAAAAGTGGGTATGTGATGGCATAAGATTTGTTTCTTGGTGAGTTGGGAATTCTGGCGGCAGTGAGGCAGGGAAACCAGTGACTCTGGCATGGGTCTTCAACCAGTTGAAAATTTCCGTTCAGTCTACAGTTTTTGGTAACACACAACAGCAAAGCAACTAATTAAATTAGCACCTGTAATCACCTGGAAGGATGCATCCATTGACTATTAGATAGAAGAGTTCAAACAACGGCAAAGCATACTATCTGAGTGTAGTGTATATTGTCTGAAACATTGCATTTAGTATATAATTTTATATTTCTAAAAGAAGGAAGTACCTATATTTGTACACAGCTCAGTGTTTTAAAAAAGAAAAGGATTCTAATGGTGGTAAAATGGAAGATGCACCTTCTGAAAGTCTGGAAAGGCAATTTTAGGTGAAGAGGCCTTCTCAGATCACTTACAGAGCTTCTAGGCTGCAAGCAGAAGCAGGGGCTCTATTTTTCAATCCACTTCCTCATCACTAGTTCACTGTGCTGTTGATCTAGATAATGTGAATTTTGGTCACATTCTCTGACTCTGCTGCCTGAATCTGCCATCAACCTCTGATACCACTTCTCCTTTCTTCTGTCAACACTCATCCTTTTTTTCAGCTTTCTAGTTCTTAAAATGTGGGCATCACATACATTTCCTGTTAAGAAGACTATTTTTGAAGAGTGATATCCTTATTCATTTTTTATGATTCATAACTTCCTTCAGCCAAGGATGCCCCTTAAAACTGCTTGACAGATCAGTTATCTAAACCAGTTGTTATCCCAATAAAAATGAGATTACTGCCATGGGGGAGATTGCACTGGTGTTAGAAAACAGAACAGGGCAGCTGTCTTAGGTTGTGAACTAGATGGACCCTGGGGCAATAGAAGGAGACTTTATGATGTCCAAGTCCTTCATTATGCCAACTACTAGCTGAACTGCCTTGAAGTTCCTCTGACTACTTATAAATGACAAGTTCATGTTAATAGTGAAGGATTTTGTTCCAAGTTATAACCAGGACTTCAAATGTCTCTCATCTAAAGGTTAGGAAATCCAGCTTAAGTCTGCTTAACACAGAGGAGGAAAGAATCCAACTCAGTGGTGGGCTCAGTTAGAAACTGATGCCATTTTGTTGCCGTCTCTTTGGGAATGTTTTTATTTATAGCCATACCTTCCAGTAAAAGTCTGTCCTGTCTGAACATCTACATCAATGCCAAGCAAATGAAATTTGGATACAGCTCCAAGCCTTTAGTTTCTATTTTTATGACAAAATCTGCCCATAGCTGCCTGTTTACATTACTTTCATCCTATCTGGGCTTGACAAATGCTGTATATTAGGATAAAAAAGAGAGAGAGATAAGGAGTAGGAATAGGAAAAATAAAATATGTGTACAAATTCTATGTCTCTGAAAGATTTCTGAAGATGTAAATTTAAAAGACCAGAAAAGTTTTCAGAACTGCAGGCCTGTATTCTCAAGTGAATTTCTTTTCATATACTTTTAAAAATCTACTTTTTTTCTAAGGAATGCTCATTTTTCATTAAATGTAAATCAATAGATTTCTATAAGTGGGGGATTATTTTGTGTGATGTTTACTAACTTCAAATTTCATAAGAACTTTAAAGAGTTCAGTTTTATGATTGTGACCAAATTTTACTTTTTCATTAAGTAGTCAGAGCTTTGATCTGTGGGAATTTGTGATTTGGGGGATATAAAATTTAATTTTTATAGAGTCATAATAACTATGTGCTTTTTTTGCTATGAAGTAGTCCTTTAGAGTACAAGTAAATGTCAAATGACAGCAATAGAAAAAGAATTTGTTAGGGGGCAACTTTTGCTATGAAAGTAAGTACATTCTCTTTGCCATGGGCAATTCAGTTGTTACTGTGCTCAGGGTTCTGGCATATTAAACTAGTAAGCTGGCAAGTGCTGAGTCAATAATTTTTCTTATTTTTGTTTCTGATTAGTTTATTTTCTTACATTAGCCAATATGAAATGCATATGTGAATTTCTAAAATAAAGAACACGTATACACACATACTGTCTCTACTAATAAATTCCAAGCCAAAAAACCACATATATGTGGCAAACTTTATTGACTAGTGCCCAGGAGATAGTGCCAAAATCTAGTTTCTAGGAATCAGTAGCTAGGAAATTGGGATCGGCTATTCTTGCCCTCAAACTTATATAACCGTAGTCTCTTAACATGGTTACTTGCATGCTCGCTGTGTCCATTCTTTGTGACCACAGAGCCTGGAGTCTGCCAGGCTTCTCTGTCCATGTGATTTTCCTGGCAAGAATATTGAAGTAGGTTGCCAGTTCCTCCTCCAGGGGATCTTACCAACCCAAGGATCAAACCCAAGTCTCTTGCCTCCTGTGCTGGAGGAGGAATCTTTACCACTGAGCCACTTGGGAAGATGCTCTTACATTGTTACCAGATGTGAATTTCCAGTCTTTTCTTTGACATTTCATACTGAATGAGGTATTGAACTTCTAATTGGTCCAGGGACCTCTTATAGACTAAGTTATTTGTGTTTATTTTAAATTAGTATGCTGAAATGTAATCCCCAAGGACCATTAGAAGGTGATTAGGTCATGAGGGTAGAGTCCTCATGAATGGGATTCATGCCCCTGTGAAAGAAGCCTCTGAGATCTTCCTTGTCCCTTCCCCCATGTGATGACAGTGAGAAAGACACCATTTATGAACTAGGGAGCACCCTCTCACCAGACACCAAATCTTCCAGAGCCTTGATCTAAATTGGTTGTTTAGAAGCCTTCCAGTATATGGTGTTCTGTTATAGCAACCCAAAGAGTCTAAGACAGTACTTCAAACTCTCCTGTTCTTCCAAACCATACTCCAGTTACTCTCTAAAAGCGTGGCTTGGATAAGGTGCTCCATGAAGCCCTTCGGTGTTTCTGCACACACACATACACTCCCCACCCAGTTTTATTGAGATATTATTGACATGTAACCTATGTAAGTTTAAAGTGTACAACATGATTTTGCACACTTAGAACTGTGAAATGATTGTTACAATAGTGTTAGCCAACACCTCTCCATCCTCTCATGTATTTGTATTTACCTTTCTTTTCCTTATTGTTGTTGTGACAGTGTTTGAGATCTACTCTCTTAATAACCTTTATTGACTTTTATTGTCACTCTGCTTATTTAATTTATATGCAGAGTACATCATGAAAAATGCCTGGCTGGATGAAGCACAAACTGGAATTGAGATTACCTGGAGAAATATCAATAACCTCAGATATGCAGATGACACCACCCTTATGGCAGAGATCAAAGAAGAACTAAAGAGCCTCTTGAAAGTGAAAGAGGAGAGTGAAAAAGTTGGCTTAAAACTCAACATTTAGAAAACTAAGATCATGGCATCTGGTCCCATCATTCCATGGCAAATAGATGGGGAAACAATGGAAATAGTGACAGACTTTATTTGGGGGGGGGGGCTTCAAAATCACCACAAATGGTGACTGCAGCCATGAAATTAAAAGATGGTTGCTCCTTGGAAGAAAAGTTATGACCAACCTAGACAGGATATTAAAAAGCAGAGACATTACTTTGCCAACACAGGTCTGTCTAATCAAAGCTATGGTTTTTCCAGTAGTCATGTATGGATGTGAGAATTGGACTATAAAGAAAGCTGAGCACCAAAAAATTGATGTTTTTGAACTGTGGTGTTGGAGAAGACTCTTAAGAGTCACTTGGACAGCAAGGAGATCAAATCAGTCAGTCCTAAAGGAAATCAGTCCTGAATATTCATTGGAAGGACTGATGTTGAAGCTGAAACTCTCATACTTTGGTCATCTGTTGTGAAGAACTGCCTCATTTGAAAAGACTCTGACACTGAGAAAGATTGAGGGCAGGAGGAGAAGGGGACAACAGAGAATGAGATGGTTGGATGGCATCATCGACTTGATGGACATGAGTTTGAGTAAGCTCTCGGAGTTGGTGATGGACAGGGAAGCCTGGTGTGCTGCAGTCCGTGGGGTCACAAAGAGTCGGACATGACTGAGTGACTGAACTGAACTGAACTTAACTGACTGAACAACTTTCAAGTATGTAATACAGTACTATTAATTATAGTCACTGGGTGGTACATTAGAGCTCCAGAACTTATTGATCTTACAACTAGATATTCTTACTCTTTCCCTAACATCTTATTTCCACCACTCTCCAGTCCCTGACAACCACTATTCTACTTCTCCTTCACCATTCTATTTCTATGAGTTGAGTTTTTTTAGAGTCCACCTTTAAGTGATATCATGCAGTATTTGTCTTTCTCTATCTTATTTATTTCACTTAGAATAATGCCTTCGAGGTCCATTTATGCTGTTGCAAAAGGTAGGATTTCCTCCTTTTTATGACTGAATAATATTTGATGCGAAGAGCTGACTCATTTGAAAAGACCCTGATGCTGGGAAAGATTGAGGGCAGGAGAAGGGGACGACAGAGGATGAGATGGTTGGATGGCATCACCAACTCGATGGACATGACTTTGGGTGAACTCTGGGAGTTCATGATGGACAGGGAGGCCAGGCGAGCTGCAGTCCATGGGGTTGCAAAGAGTTGGACACGACTGAATGACTGAACGGAACTGAACTGAATATTCCATCATATATATACCTTATCTTTTTTTATCCATTCATCTCTTATTGGACACTAGGTATGTTCCGTGACTTAGCTTTTGTGAATCATACTTCTAAGAACGTGGGGTGCCAATATATCTTTGAGATAGTGATTTTATTTCCTTCAGATATGTAACCAAAAGTGGGATTACTGGTTCATTTTCTAGCTGTTTTTAATTTTTTGAGAAACCCTCATAGTGCTTTCCATAGTGGCTGTACTGATTTGCATTTCTACCAATAGTGGATTCCCTTTCTCCACAACCTCACTTGTCTGTTATCTTGATAGTACCTATTCTAACAGATGTGAGGTCATATCTCATTTTGGTTTTGATTTGCATTTCCCTGATGATTAGTAATGCTTGTTGAGCATCTTTTCATGTA
This sequence comes from Cervus canadensis, assembly GCF_019320065.1. NCBI lineage: Eukaryota > Metazoa > Chordata > Mammalia > Artiodactyla > Cervidae > Cervus > Cervus canadensis. The sequence continues at coordinate 52,381,512 of NC_057401.1, read as the reverse complement.
ACTGTTGGTCATTTGTACATCTTCTTTGGGAAAATGTCTATGCTGTTCCTCTGCCATTTAAAATTCAGATTCCTTTTTTCCCCTATTGAGTTGTATGAGTCTCTTACATATTTTGAATATTAACCCCTTATCAGATATACAGTTTGAAAATATTTTGTCCCATTAGATAGGTTGTCTTTTCATTTTCTTGATTGTTTCTTTTGCTGTCAAGAAGCCTTTTAGTTTGATGGCGTCTGTAGTTTTCAAAGAACAAAGCAAAACTTCCAAGTTTGTCATTCTTGGAACTTCTAGAATGGATTCAAAAGATCTTTACAACATTTTTTATTATAATCTTATAAGGTTATTCTTGAACAAGTATGTTTTCCCCTCTTTCCAAAGAGATGACATGGAATTTAGTGAATACATGCCATTTACTTCATTATCAGACCATTAACTTCATCTTCCAAACCTATCTCAAGTTTTTTTTTTTGGTGATGTATGTCTTGGTACTTTCAGTTAGAAGTAATGTTTAAATATCCATAGCATAAAAAAAGTGCTATGGATATTGAAAAAGATATCTAAAGCTATGTCTAACACAAAAAGAACAAACTGTCTTTTTTGTAAGAAAAACACTTCCAACTCCCAGTTTTCTTTTGTCTTTTCTACTAAGAAGAATGATCTCTATCCTGACAAGAATAGCATAGACAGGTTATGAGAGAAATGATGTACAAGACCTCAACAATAGAGATAATTTGAATAGTTTTCAGAAGAATATCTTCTCCCCCAGATAATTTACCTTTGATACGATAAAAGAATTCAAGGTGTTATTGGGTACTCATTGTTTAATTGTATATTGTATTAAATGAATAGGATGCTGTTTCTAAAGTCTTATCATGTCATTCTTTCATTAAAATCCTTCAAATGTTTCTCATCCTTGCATTTAGAGTTTTTATTTTACCATCTTCTTCCTTTTTATTTCTCTAACTTCATTTTCTGTCAGTCTCCATTTTCCTTAAGGTCAAAGCCTTCCTCCACAGTATTTAATGAATACTGTAATTGTGGTAATTATTATAGTATGTTTTTTACTTGGTTTATTTGTCCTTCTCCAATAGGTCTTTTATAGTAGTCACTCCTGTTTCCTCTAGGCATAATAGAGAGGCTGTGTATTCCAGAATCATGTAGATCTAGGTTCCAGTCCTGGCTTTTCCTTTTACTAGCTTGTCAAAGATGGCTAGCCAAGTTGGTTTTTTTTTTTTTTTTTTTTTGGTGGAGAAAAGAGGGAGAGATGGATGGAACAGCTGTACAGCCAGTGACTAAATTTTTTTTTTTTTTTTTTTTTTAGTTCTGCCAATATGTAGGTATGATTATGTGACTATTGATTATGGGTTGTCATTGGGAGTATTATCACTTACTCTGAGGCTTTTAGGAAGTCAAGCACCTTCTTTATGTTTTCCTTCTTTCTACTTGCTAGATTAAAATGATTGTGAGCCTGTAAATAATGGAAAGAGCTTTGGGGCCTGAATCCTTGCATGGAGAGCTGCTTGATGATTGTGAATCCTTCGTCTCAGACTGTCATTCAATTGAGAAGTGACTTATGTTAATTTCTTGTTCATACATTACTGTGAATTATTGTGTGTTGGTTTCTATAAAGAGGTCTCCAATGAGTTCTTTACTCGTGATACACATTTGTCACTCCTCATTTCCCAGTGTAGGGCTCATTCGCCCTGTTTTGGATTCCGCGCTCATTTTGACTGGCTTTGACAATCAGAATGCAGCAGAAGTTCTAACTCAGGATGCAATACATTCATGACATTTTACTTCCTGCTTCTTGGAACCCAGCCACATTACTGTGAGAAGCTTATGCCACACAGAGAAGAACCAAGGCCTTCTGACTGATAGTTCTAACCTCTGGGCCAGCTAATTTTCCAGCATGTGAAGGAGCTGGATCAGTCAAGACCAGCCCAGACCTCAGACAACGGCAGTCCTAGTAGTGATCATAGGGAGAAGGAGAACTCACCAGTCATCTTCCAGAAACATGAGGAAATATACAGTGGTTGTTACATACACCAAAGACCTTTTGAGTCCATTGTCAGCACTGAGCACTGCTCTAAGTAGGACACTTGCTTAGTGACATTGATACAATTACTTAGCTGCCCTCAGCTTCTAGCTCATGATTTGTAAAGTGGGAGAAAAAGCCAACTGAATTCATACAGTTGTGATTCAATAAGACAGTGATGGAGAGTTCTTTATTTAGTGACTGGCATATGGTAGATAATCAATGTAAGCTTATTTGAGTAGATATTAATCTTTGCTAAATTGTAAAGAGATGTCCAGTGAGAAAGAAAACCACCCACCTCATTTGTAATCAGAAAATATAAAATTATGTGATAGAATAACATCTCAATTCTGCACTTTATTGCCTTGAAAGTAGACTCACGTTTTGTTATTGCATTTTGAGTTTCTTCAGCCAGCTCCCTTTTTATCTTTGCATTCATATCAACATATTTTCTTCTATGAATTCCCACTCTAGTTTTATATAACACATATATTCTTTTTTTTTTTTTAACACATCTATTCTTGTATCTTAGTGAGAACACTAAGAAGATATTCTCCTACTAATTCTTTAGCTTGCAATTATTTTTTTCAGATGTATTCTCCATTTCTATAGGGTGAGGAATTATTCACAGATCTCATAATAATTGTCTTATTTATTAATTCAAGAAACAGTGTGAACTCACTGTATGCTGGACACTAATTAGATTTGATTTCTCTCTGCACACACTTCATCTCTCACTATCCATCACTTCTATTTTTAAGATCAAGGAAAATTATAGTAAAAATATAATTTACAACAAATTACTGCCCATGGCTCACATCTGGTTCACATCTGTTTTTGTCAATTAAGTTTTATCAGAATATAGAATGTTCATTTGTTTACATATACCTTTAAGTGTAATTTGAATATATATAACAATGAGCTTCCTACCCCCCACCCCACAAACTGAAAAAAATTGGTAAACAAAATGGTGCAGGAAGAAAAATACAGCTTGCAAAATATTCCACCTTGCTCCTTTTCTCCATTGACCAACACACATCACTCCTCCGATGACTGAAATAAACCTTTATGATATTACATGTCAAATACCTTGTATTTTCTTTCAATATTTTATGAACATACTAAATTTTTTTTCCAACTTGATTTTTTATTTGCTTACATAAACTTGTTCTCACTGTTCAGTTGATGTGTTCTTCTATTTAGAAAATTGTTTGACTATTTTATGTTGAATGAAACAGATCATGATTCATCTTATTAAAATAAATGGAACTATTTTTATTTAGTAGCTTTTTATTTGGTGGCAAGGCTTTCAGCAAAAAATTAAAGTTAGTTAGTGAGGGATGAGACTATTACATTAAACTCATAGACTCTGGAGTCAAATTTCTAGGTTAAAATCCCAGGCTGTAAATTCAGAAATGGTATTTTTTTAGATCAAGCTAGTTATCCTTTACCTGCTTCAGTTATTTTCTTTGTCAAAGATGGACAATATCTCATAGGGTTGTGACAAACGAGATCATACACATAGAGTGTGAGAGAGACTCAGGGTTCAATGACTGACTTAAACTCACAGAGATATTTGGTATCAGAATTTGGAAAAAATGTGGGTTTTTCATTTGAAAAGTCTAATTGTAAATGTTAATTATCATGGTAAGAGGGAAAATAGTAAAGAATATGGCACTTTCAATATTTTAGTTTAAATCGAACCTGGGCTTTTACTGGAGATAAATATCTACATGACATTTAAAAAATGTATTTATTTACTTCCTTTTCTTGTGAGACTGATTGCCAATCTATCTCTTTTGAAGGGATAAAGTGGCCAGTTTCTTACTGTTTTTCCTACAACCTTCCTCCCCCCTCCCCCCCCCACCGCTCTTTCAATTCCATCCTTTGTTCCCTGTTGCTTGAGTGATAAGGCACGACATTAACAGAAGGTATGGGTTCTAGTTTTAAGAGAGAAGCATCATGAGCCAGTATACATTATTCTGGAAGGGGAAAGTGACTGAAAAACTAAGCAAATATATTTGTATAAAATATACTTTGAGTGGGAATAGGAGAAAAATCTTCTAAATTCAATTATGTAACTTGGTTTATACTCAGCCAATTCTACTTTAGCTCTAGAAGGAGTATGAAGAGAGATTAGAATACAGGCAGGCCCTACTTTGCAGTGCTCCAATATGCATAAATTTCAGTTTTCACAGTCTAGTTGATTAATATAATATGGTTCAAATTTCAGTTACTGTGGTATATTTTGTGTAACTGCATAAAGTGTAAACTTACTGCTAACCCTTTGGTCCACAAATCATTGGTAAATAACAACAGTCATCATGCTCAGTGAGGGATCATGTCACTTTTAGAGTCTGTTGGCGATTGGCTACCGTGCATCAGTTATTTGGTTTATATACCAAGAGCAAAGCAGTACCATATATAGCAGTGCTCGTGTGTAGCTGTATTGCCTCCTTCAGTGATAAACCTATGCGACATTTCACAAAGACAGTTAGGAAGAAGAGCAAACAGGCCAACAGAGATGAAAGTCCAGAGGAGAAACAAAAAGTGATGATGTTGTGGGGGTAATTTGCACTGAAAATACATGGAGTTAGACAAGGACTAGCTTGACCGTGGAAACCCTAACACTCCCACCATTTGAGAGACTCTAGCTGTGCGGTCAAGGCTGTATATTGTCACCCTGCTTATTTAACTTCTATGCAGATACATCATGAGAAACGCTGGGCTGGAAGAAGCACAAGCTGGAATCAAGATTGCCAGGAGAAATATCAATCACCTCAGATATGCAGATGACACCACCCTTATGGCAGAGAGTGAAGAGGAACTAAAAAGCCTCTTGATAAAAGTGAAAGAGGAGAGTGAAAACGTTGGCTTAAAGCTCAACATTCAGAAAACTAAGATCATGGCATCTGGTCCTATCACCTCATGGGAAATAGATGGGGAGACAGTGGAAACAGTGTCAGACTTTATTTTTTTGGGCTCCAAAATCACTGCAGATGGTGACTGCAGCGATGAAATTAAAAGACGCTTACTCCTTGGAAGGAAAGTTATGACCAACCTAGATAGCATATTAAAAAGCAGAGACATTACTTTGCCAACAAAGGTCCGTCTGGTCAAGGCTATGGTTTTTCCAGTGGTCATGTATGGATGTGAGAGTTGGACTGTGAAGAAAGCTGAGCGCTGAAAAATTGATGCTTTTGAACTGTGGTGTTGGAGAAGACTCTTGAGAGTCCCTTGGACTGCAAGGAGATCCAACTAGTCCATGCTGAAGGAGATCAGTCCTGGGTGTTCATTGGAAGGACTGATGCTGAAGCTGAAACTCCAATACTTTGGCCACCTCATGTGAAGAGTTGACTCATTGGAAAAGACCCTGATGCTGGGAGGGACTGGGGGCAGGAGGAGAAGGGGACGACAGAGGATGAGATGGCTGGATGGTATCACTGACTTGATGGGCATGAGTTTGAGTAAACTCCGGGAGCTTGTGATGGACAGGGAGGCCTGGCGTGCTGTGACTCATGGGGTCAAAAAGAGTCGGACATGACTGAGCAACTGAACTGAACTGAACTGAGCTGTGCGGTCAGAGGAACTTGGTAATGGAGATCTTACCAACACAGATGACAAAAGTGGCCATGATGAAAAGGATGAAGATAACTCAGAGGAAGTGATGCTGGGGGAAAAACTTCACATTAGAGGAAGTTTTGGAGATATGTCATGACATAAAAGCATAGAGGAAAAATTGTTGAAAGTTAATTCAAACTTAGGAAGGGGTGTGACAATTCACCAAGGCATAGAAGAGATGATCATGCCTATACTGTGAATAGTATGATGAGAAGAAAGAAATGGATGTTCAAACTACCTTTGAGAAATTTTTGTTTCTGTTGTAAAAGAAATAAAATATTTTAATTCTCCATGTTTCTAAAGTTTCCAATTATAGTGCATTAAATAAATATTACTTTTGCTATTTTTCCTTTTCATATACATTTATAACCAACAGAAATTTAAAAATATATTGACAAAAATTTTAAAGATCGTGGAAAATTGTAATTTTCCCCACTGAATAGTAAGATCACATTGCAGCTGGATCATGGGCACTGAGGAGAGAGCTCTCATTACTATCAGAGCAGGCAGGAAAAGCTTTAAGGTGAACATGGGTGTGGATCAGTGTGATGAAGTTCAAAAACCAGGGCTGGAATGAGGCAGATGGGTACAAATTATGAAAATGCTGAGTCAGATTCCATCTTCAAGTAAATTTTTGTTACTCATCACAGTTTTTTTGCACTAATTATCTTTAAAAATATTTCAAAAAATGTTATTTAGTTTGATTACAGAAGTGTTTTTTTGTTTTTGTACCTTCCCCTAAATTTTGTGCTCTGGTGAGAGTTTCACTTACTTCCCTTACTGTATTTCTCAACATAGAAATTTATGAGGCAGCTTGATATATGCTACTGCTGATTTGCTTTAAAAAAGCAAGGGAAAGAAGATGGCCAGAATTTCAGGTACTGGAGGAACAGAAGATTTCTCACTGTTTTTCCCAAAATGCGTTGTTGCTCTGAATTTAAAATACAGGCAGCATTCATAGTTCAGTTTTGCTACAAGTGACAGGAAACTTTAATAGCCTCTGAGTATCTGTCAGAATGTGAGTATTTGACTATAATTTTATGACAAGCTAAATGAGACTTTCTGCTGTATTTAGAGATTCAGATGTATCTTGACACCCAGGTAGAGTTGCTGGACTTAGCAAATGAAACCATGAGATACCCAGTTAAATTTGAATTTTGATAAATAACAGATACTTTCTTAGTATAAGCATCCCCCATAAGATATTTATAAACTTATCTTAAAAAATAATTATTTTTATGAAATTCAAAACTAATTGGGTATTCTGTATTTTATCTGATAACCCTATGCCTCATGCACTTACAATGGCTTAGGGAAGGTTAATTCCCATCTTTTATCTTAGTTGTTATTCTGCAATGTATAAGCCTCAACATGTTAATGAACATCCCATTACTGCTTTGAATGTAGTGATTTCACAAGCAGTACATTTTTTTAAATGCTTACTCTGAATAAAATATCTTCTATTAGGCATGCTTCTCTTTTTCTGTCCTTTTAATGTTGTAATTTCTTTCTTTCCTTGGCCTTTTAGCTCATCAAGATCAGGCTAATAGGGGTCAGCCTTTGTCTTTTCATCTTATACCTTAGGTAAGAACAGAAAGGGAAGTAACTAACTCAATACCAAAATATGAATTCAGGCATCCAGATTGCAACTTAGTGTTGCTATTCCCTGTGTGTAATACACTAAAATACTTAATTTCAAGCAACTTTCCTTTCCTAGTGCATAACTGATACTGATTCACTGTGTGTTTTGAAGTTATGGTAGGTTATCTATCTATCTGTCATCTATCACTGTATCTAGCTAGTTATCAATCATATTGCATATTTGTAGTATGATTAATTGGATGGCTAAAAGTTAATTCAGTATTCAGTGATAGAGTTAGGAAAATTGCCTCTGTTAATCATAGTATTTAAACTTTCTGTTTAGATCAGGGAAATTTTATTATGCTATATTTTTCACTCTTCATTTTGGATTTGAAGTAGTTTGTTTACTTCTTTTGTTTTCAAATTTTCCTAATCCTATCTTAATGCCAGGGTCAACACAAGGCACAGTGACGAATTTGGGGAAACCTGTCTTGATGTAATCCCTCCTCTCAGGGGTCATGTTGACAAACTGCCAGGCACCTCTCCTGCCAGGCAGGAAACTCATGACACTTCTAGTCCATGTGGGAGTATTCTTGCTATTTAAATACAGAACATTGGAAATAGCCAATCTTCTGTTCTGCTCATTTTCTGTGATATTTAAATTATAGAAAGAAAAGTCACTCTTCCTGCTCCTCTACGGGTTTATTTCAGAGCCTGGACTCCAAATTCTTAAGGCTAATGATGTCACTGGTTAAATCTGTTGGACTGAGAACTTGTCTAGCAGGGATCAGAGTAGATGCATAAAGTTTAAAAACCTGGGGACCCCTCAAGCATCTTGACAACATGCCATGTCATGCTAAATGCTAAGGATGCAATCATAAATCCTTTGGTTTTAAAGCATTTATTTGTATTATTGTAGGAGAGAGAAACATACACAAATGTTTTGATTCTAATATTGTTATTTAATACTGGTGTTCTGCACAGAGAATTATGTGAACTGGAATCATTTTTGTTTTTTTTGGTCAAGCAAGACAGGAAAGAAGTTAGTGTCATCACAAACCAGGAGTGTGGTTACAGGCTCACACTGTACCGTTAAGTGACTTTCGTCTCATAGAATGTCGACTATAACACTAAACATTATCCACAGTGAACGTTGATTTTGAAATCAGGTTGATTTTGCAGATAAATACCAAGATGATGGGGGAAATTTTCTTCTGAAAGTACAACTAAAGTACCCTTTCAACCTTGACCATTTTCAATAGTCGGGTATGAAAAATAGAGCTCTAACTAAGAAGAGGTTAGTTGTAAGATCAATTAAACCTGTCAGGAAACACTTAAGTTTGACAGGTTTCCCAGCAGTCACATAGTTTGGGAGCCAAGCAGAAACGTCCCACTAAGGTAAACACTAAGGATCTGTCACTATTCAATAACTTTGTTAGCAGTAAAAGTAAACGAGTTTTTGAGGGTGATTGCTCCAGATTCTTGAATTTCCTTACTGCCAGAACTATCAAATGTAGATATTTTCTCTTTTTTTGGAAAGTACTTTCTATTTTTCTTAGCAGAACCCTGGGCAATTTTTAAAAACATTTTTTTTTTTTTCTTTTCAAAAAGCAGAGAAAAAGATAAGTCAGAAGAAATATGACATCTGAAGCCTGATGGTCATAAAATATTTGATGGCATGAAAAAAAAAATCCTGAAATCTAACTTAAAGGAAAGTCTGAGCCCTGGGATAAAGGCTGTCTTCACAGTCCCCACAGGGGTAATTTAGCTCCTATATGAACCTGACTTTGAAGCCCTGGGGCTATGACGGTGAACTTTATCAACAATAAATCAGGCTCCACTCCACTGTGGTTGCTAGCTTTTCTGAAGTTTGGAGCCTAAAGGCCTGTGAGAAGACTGTCTTCTTTTTGAGTGTAGGCAGTTCAATTGATTCAAGAAATATTTGTTGATTACACCTCTGTATTGTTTATCGTAATTGGAGTGGTGGGTTTTGAGAAGAAGGGGGAATTCAGAGCTTTTAAATTCACACTTCTCAGATCAAATCTAGGACAACATCTAGGGGTTCCATGAGTTGTGCTAAATGAGGGTTTTATCTGAATGCTTGAAAATGACAGTATCGGATGTGATTTATTTTGAATTATTTGGCATAATCAGTGGGAGGCACATGCACAGAGACACACATAGTACATTTTTAGTTTTTGGATCAGTTAATTAATGTTTGTAGCACTCTAACCAGGAATACGGACTTCTCATGTGGTCAGTGGTAAAGAATCTGTCTGTCAAGCATGAGACATGTGTTTGATCCCTGGGTCAGGAAGATGGTAACCTGGAGAAGGAAATGGCAACCCATTCCAGTGATCTTGCCTGAGAAATTCCATGGACAGAGGAGCCTGGTGGGCTATAGTCCATGGGGTTGCAAGTCGGACATGACTTAGTGACTAAATAACAACAACTAGGAATATACATTCCAGAAATGCCTGTTTGACCTTTTAAAAAGTAATCAAAGCCCAGTCTCCAGAGGTGGTGGTAAAAGTGTGCTGGGTAGTGTCCTTTATTTTCTGATGAATCCTACAAAGTTAAAAGATTGCACAGTGGATGTTGGTGAACAACTCAATTCAAATTGGGGAAACAATTCTTGTTTAAGACATGTGGATTGGCTGGAAATAATTTTTTTTGCTCTATCGAAGTAGACTTGACGTATATCATTATGTGAGCTTAAGGTACACATCGTGTTGATTCTGATACACTTGTATATTACATTATCCCCACTGTAGTGTCAGCTAACACCTCCATCAAATCACATAATTATCATTTCCTTTTCGTGGTGAGAATGTTTAAGATCTATTCTCTTAGCAACTTTTGAATGTTTAATGCGGTATTGTTAACTATCACCACGATACAGTACTGTGCATTAGATCAACAGAATTTATTCACTTTAAAACAGGAAGCTTGTACTCTCTGAACAACATCTCTCCATTTTCCGTGTTCTGAAACCTGTAGTAGTCACCATTTTACTGTTTCCAAGAGGCCTTTTTTTTAAAAATTATTTTTAATTTTTATTGAGGTATAGTTGATTTACTTTATTATTTGATTTACAATGTTGTATTAGTTTCTGGTGATAGCAAGTTGATATATATATATATAAACTAACACATTGCAACATGTATATGTATATATCTATATATAGTTTATGTGTATAGTTTATGATTTCCAGCATGGTTTATTACAGGATATTGAAAGTACCAATAAATCCCCTGCCTTGTCATTTATCCATTTTTTATATAGTGGTTTGTACTCAGTTAGGCATCCAGTTCAGTCACTGAGTCATGTCCAAATCTTTGCGGCCCCAAAGACTGCAAAACACCAGGCTTCCCTGTCCATTGCCAGTTCCTGGAATTTGCTCAAACTCATGTCCATCGAGTTGGTGATGCCATCCAACCATCTCATCCTCTGTCGTCTCTTTCTCCTCCTGCCTTCAATCTTTCCCAGAATCAGGATCTTTTCAAATGAGTCAGTTCTTTGCATTAGGTTGCCAAAGAATTGGAGTTTCAGCTTCAACATCAGTCTTTCCAATGAACACCCAGGACTGATCTCCTTTAGGATGGACTGGTTGGATCTCCTTGCAGTCCAAGGGACTCTCAAGAGCCTTCTCCAACACCACAGTTCAAAAGCATTAATTCTTTGGCACTCAGCTTTCTTTATAGCCCAACTCTTACATCCATACATGACTACTGGAAAAACCATCGCTTTGACTAGATGGACTTAGTTGGCAAAGTAATGTCTCTGCTCTTTCATATGCTGTCTAGGTTGGTCATAGCATTTCTTCCAAAGAGCAAGCATTTTTTAATTTCATGGCTGCAGCACCATCTGCAGTGATTTTGGAGCCCAAGAATATAAAGTCTGTCACTGTTTCCATTGTTTCCCCATCTATTTGCCATGAAGTGTTGGGACTGGATGCCATGATCTTAGTTTTTGAATGCTGAGTTTTAAACCAGCTTTTTCACTCTCCTCTTTCACTTTCATCAAGAGGCTCTTTAGTTTCTCTTCACTTTCTGCCATAAGGGTGGTGTCATCTGTGTATCTGAGGTTACTGATATTTCTCCTGGCAATCTTGATTCCAGCTTGTGCTTCTTTGGAAAAATGTAAATTCAGTTTCTCTGCCCATTTTAAAGTCAGATTGTTTTTGCTGTCGAGTTGTATGAGTTCCTTATACATTTTGGGTGTTAACTCCTTATCAGATAGATGGTTTGTGAACATTTTCTCTCATTCTGTAGGTTGCTTTGTGATTTTGGCGATTGCCTCTTTTGTTGTTCAGGAGCGTTTTAGTTTGATGTAATCCCAGATATTTAATTTTGCTTTTGTTGCTTGTTCTTTTGGTGTCCTAACTCCAAAAGCATTGCCAAAATCAATGTTAAGGAGATTTTTTTCTATTTTCATCTAGGAATTTTATGGTTTCAGGCTTTATGTGTAAAGTCTTTAATCCATGCCAAATTAACTTTTGCTAATAGTATTGATATAAGGATCCAATTTCATTTTTATGCATATGGTTTTCTATTTTCTCAACACACTTACTGAAGGTTATTTTTGATCCTTTGTCAAATATTAATCAGTCATATATGTGGGGGATTATTTCTTGAGTCTTAATTCTGTTCCACTGATCTATGTGTATATTTTTTGCTAGTATCATGCTGTTTTGGTTACTATAGCTTTGTAGTATTATCTGAAATCAGGATATGTGATGCTTCTGGCTTTGTTCCTTTTTCTCAAAATTATTTTGGTTATCTAGGGTTATTTGTGTTTCCATTCAAATTTCAATATTGGTTTTCCTTTTTGTGTGAAAAATTCCATTGAAATTTCGACAGGAGTATTTTAAGGCATGCTCTCGCTTGTGTGAACAAGATGTAAGATTCTAGTGAGGTTGACAGTCCTGCTTGATATTGTTGTGGGGTTAGGATTCCCATCAGTTCTGTGGCAGCTGAATGTGGAGAATTTTGCTGTTTGATTCTACCTACCCTATTGGTTGAATCCTGCTGCTGGGAAATTGTGGCATATACTTTGAATAAACTTATTAGGCAAAGTGAGGCCCATGTACCTCCAGGTCAGAGAATAAAGACTTGATCTGGTCTGTAAAACAGGTTCATGACTCTACGTGTGAATGGATCTGTTACTGTTTTTGCCATTTTGTATGCATGCTCATCCTATGGTTGTAATATTTTGGGAAAGAAACCCAGGAGCCCTCATGAATGAGGTGAACTATTTGTGTTGGTGACCAACCATGTCTAAAAAACAATTGTGATATTCATGAATGGTTTTTGTGAGCTCCCATCAGTGTATTTGCTGTGTCAACAAATACTTAATAGACTTTTCTCCTTTTGTAACACTGGAGGGAGAAGGACTTTGCTAACTAGAAAGATGACTGAAAAATATGATGTGGTTTATCTCTAATTATTTTTTCTTTACCTTTAGATGAGACTTCTAAAAAGTATTTGGTGTTTGAAGAATTTTCAAAAGAATCCTCCTTTTATGCTTCATCTACCATGACATCTTTTTTTTTTTTTCTTTCTGGGAGCAATGTCAGAAAAGGGTATTTTGAAAGAAAATTCTGTTGCTGTGATTAAAAGAAAACTTACAACGTATAAAGACAGCTTTATGTGGAAGAAGGCTAGTGCTGAAAGTGAGGTCAGGGAAAGACTGGGAAATAGATTTACCCAAACCTACATTAAGGACATGTTAAAATATATTTTCCACAAAATTCTCTGTATTTAAACATACATGGTAGACATTTGTTTGGTGACAAAATCAAATGATGTTTTGCAGACTTCACATGAAAATCAGAACATTTTGCTTATAGTCCTTCTAAGGTTAATACCATGTGCTGTGCTTAGGTGCTCAGTCGTGTCTGACTCCTTGAGACCCCATGGACTGTGGTCCACGAGGCTCCTCTGTCCATGGGCATTCTCCAGGCAGGGATACTGGAGTGGGCTGTCACGCCATCCTCCACGCGGTCTTCCCAACTCAGGGACTGAACCTAGGTCTATGATTCTTTACTGTCTGAGTCCCCAGGGAAGCCCTGGTTAACACTATAGGAACACTAAATGACAGGTCAAGAATAGCAGCCTCATTAGTTAAGTAATGAAGACTGAAAAGGGAAGAAAAGAAAATTGCTTGTTTGAAACATAGCTGTCTTTTCATAACCTTTTGCTTCTATTTTGAGTTGGAGCACTCTGAGTTTCCCAGAAATGAAATGATTTGCCTTGCAACATTCTCTTCCCTTGCCTGAGTATGCTGCCCATGCTCTCATGTCATTAAATAAGAAATGACTTATCGTGTGTGCTTTCCCTTCTTGTAGAAAATGAACTTTATTAGCATCTAAAGTTTGCATATAACACATTTGCAACCACTTCATTTGTTGGAAGCAGGTAATAAAAATGAGATCTCCTTTAACAAAATGATATTCTGACAGTCATAAAAATGAATTATGGAATCAATCAGTCCGCTTAGGAGAAGGCCACCTGACAAATGATAAGAGTGAAAATAACATAAAGTACAATGTCAAAGTTTTTCAAGTAATAATATGCAAAAGTAGGGAGAAAAGAACAATTCTTTTTACTGTAATGTACCCTATAAGGAGCCCAGATTTTGTATGACTAGTATGGATATGACTAATGAAAACCAACAGTTGGTATGTGCTTAACTTGCTCTGAATTGAGACTCAGAGAAATATTAATTCTACAAGGACCTTTATGAAAGTGGGATAACTGGTTTTTGTTCTTTAAATGGTATAAATTTAAATAAATTCCATAATCTCAGGCTAGGAGATTGCTAGACTAATAAAATGTTGGTTAAATAATAAATCAATTTCAAATAAGTGGATCTGACTTCTATCATTTTTTCCTAATGAACGTCACAATTATATTAAAAAAAATTTTTGGAGGATAATCGCTTTGCAATACTGTGTTGGTTTCTGCCATACATTGTCATGAATCAGCCAGAGGTGTACACATGTCCGCTCCCTTCTGAACCTCCCCCCCATCTCCTTACCCATCCCACCCCTCTATGTTGGCACAGAGCACTGGATTGAGCTCCCTCTCTCACACTGCAAATCCCCACTTGCTATTTATTTTACATATGGTAATGTACATGCTTCCAAGCCATTCTCTCAACTCATCACACCCTTTCCTTCCCGCATTGAGTCCACAAGTCTGTTTTCTAAGTCTGCCTCTCCATTGCTACTCTGCAAATATATCATCAGTACTATCTTTTTCGATTCCATACACACGCATTCTTATACAATATTTGTCTTTCTGACCTACTTCACTGTGCATAATAGGCTCTAGGTTATCTTTACTTTATGATCGTGCAACTTTATCTTTAAACTGAATTTGTGGGAAGTCGTAAGTAGAAAATATCATACATTTTTTTCATATAAAGCTTTCATCAAATGTTTTCATTTCCACTTTTTGCTAATGAAAATGTAATGACAAAGCTGTTCAAGAAATAGTTGCTGACTCATAAATGAATTTTTTAAAATACAGAACGGGCAATAACTGAAGGTCAGTTGCTCAAGATGAAACAGTTGCTCATACTTCACAGATTTTTGTAATGCCTTGTGAGAAGACTGTGATACAAACATAGTTTTATTTATTCCTTATAGTTCCTCTACTGTTTTGCCTCTGGGTCACCTCTTATCTTTTTCAATTGAACCCTGAGGTGAAATTATTAATTTAAAAAACAGCATCGTTAAAACATAATGTGGAGTCAGCACCATAAATGCCTCAGACTATGACACTCAAAACTAATTACACATGATTTTTATTTTGGTTTTCACTACTTTCTAATACTAAACAATATCATTGACAGTTTTTAAGTACAAGTGAGTTAAGATGAGGCAATTTGTGTAGAATTATACAATTTTACAACTAAAAGATTTTCACTTTATCTGTTCCAACTTCCTCACAGGTGAGAAGTTGAGGGTCTTGTAGATTGAATGATGTGTCTGTGGTTACACAGGTCCTGTGCCTTTTGTCTACTGCATCTTTCCCTAATGCTGTATTCAATTAGCTTCTTGTGTCCTGGGAGCCCACAAGCCCTTTGGATACTTTGGTGGCTGGCTGCCCCTATTTCTCCATCTGTGTGGACATCTGTTCTACATGATCTGTGCTCCTTCTGAGGGATCAGAATCCTTATTTCCCATCTGACTCACTATCTTTAAGCCGGCCAATCCACCACTTGCTCAAAGGGCTGAGTCCTAAGAATCACTTGGCTTGGGGGACAGCAGAAGGTTTGCAGTGGCAGTGATTTCTGCTGGTACTACTAATTATTCTTGCCCCATGACTCATGCACACATGAATACACATTAGTTCTACTATTTAACTACTGAAAAATGGTTTTTGAACAATGATCTAAAATGGTGTATCTTTTTGCTAGTTTCAATAAAAGGGGGCGCTTCCATATTAATTACTTGATACATTGATGTAATTACATAGAAAGAATTCAAAACAAGGCATAAATCCAAATCTTAATTTTGGTAGAGTTTGATCAAACATATAATTTGAAAATGAAAATTAACTAGAGAGATTTTTAATTAAGAAATTTTTTGCCTCAGATGTTATGATGGATTTTTAATTTTTATCCTCTTAGGAAATGAAGAAAATGCAGGCTTTTGAAAGAACAGGAGCATATATCTGAGTTATCGTATTTTATTTTCTTTAGTTTTTTATTTTTATTGCAGGGAAAGAGCAATCCAAAATTATGCTCATTTAACCATAGATAGAAAGCATTAAAGACCTATTATTTTTATACTTCTCTCTTTTTCTTTTTGGTGTGTTTTCCTTTCCAGATTTTGATGTTAGAGTATGCCAGCTTCATGAAACAAATTTGTATATCCTCTCTTCTGTAATACCTTAATGAGGGGAACACAGATAAGAATGAACAATCTAGTTTCCAGTGGCTATACCTACTTTAAATTGTGCTATTATAATGTTATATGTATTCTTTGCAATTCAAATCCATTAGACTCCAAGTTGGGATAATGAGAGTCCCAGTAGTAAGTTTAGATAACAAGGGCCATCATGAATTATCTGAATCCATTCATATCTTAAATTTAGGATACTAAGTAAAAAGAATTTGGAAATGTAGGTAGGCCTCTCTTCCAAAGAGACCTATGTTACCAATTTTATCTGAATCTATTTTAAGTTTTGGTGAGTGAGAATTTTAGTAGGAAGTATTACCTGTATTTTTGAGTCTGTAAGCTTAGACCTTATTATTATCCCTATTTTTGCAGATTAAAAAAAAAAACAACGACAAAAAAGCTAAGATGCAGAAGATTGAGGAAAGTCTAAGATCACACAGATAAGAAATGTCAGAGCCAGGTCTCGCAATCTACCTGCAGAGCCCTTTTTCCTAATTGCAACATTATTCTACAAAATGATTCTACAGAGCTTGGGGATTGTTGTTATTGCTGTTTAGTTGCTAAGTCACGTCCAAGTCTTTTGAGACCCATGGACTTTAGCCCAGTAGGCTCGTCTGTCCATAAGATTTCCCAGGCAAGAGTACTGGAGTGGGTTGTCATTCCTTTCTCCAGAAGATATTCCCAACATAGGGATCGAACCTACGTCTTCTGCTTGAGGGGGGGTTCTTTACCACTGAGCCACCAGGGAATCCCAGGGGATACAAGAGAACTAATATTTGGCAGTAAAGTTGGCAAAGTTTATATATATACACACATGTATATATGTATAAATTGTGAAAGTCACTCAGTCATGTCCGTCTTTTTGTGACCACATGGACTATGCTGTCTATGGAATTCTCCAGGCCAGAATACTGGAGTGGGTAGCCTTTCCCTTCTCCAGGGGATCTTCCCAACCCAGGGATTGAACCCAGGTTTCCCTCATTGCAGGAGGATTCTTTACCAGCTGAGCCACAAGGGAAGCCCAAGAATATTGGAGTGGGTAGCCTATTCCTTCACCAGGGATCTTCCTGACTCAGGAATCAAACTGGGGTCTCCTGCATTGCAGGGGGTTTCTTTACCAGCTGAGCTATCAAGAAAGTCTGTGTGTGTGTGTGTGTGTGTGTGTGTGTGTGTGTGTGTATGTATATGTATATATAAACAAATGGTCTTTATTTGTAATCTTGTTTCAAAACAAGTAAAATTTGAGATATTTGAATTATACTGTCTTATCTATTGTAAATGCTGTTGTTGTTAGCACTGAATTTCTTCAAGAAAATATGATTCTGTCTCAAATAAGTCTTCAGGATATGTCAACCCATCTCTTAGGTATAAAATCTATTAGAACATAGAAGGGAAATGAGGAAGTTAATTTTACAACTTTCATCTCTGACATAGCTTCCAAATTATGTTGATGTTTACCTTGACCCTTTCATGTTGTTGTTTTAGATTTTAAGGCATGGAAAAAACTATATTCTTGTATGTTTTCACTGGAGATACATGAACCTAAGTGAATTGTGAACTTATTCTATCTGTTGTCACATATCACTCTGGAACGCCAGCCTCAGTAGGTACCAGCTACTGGTTTAAATAGTTGTGAGTGTTAACAGAGCATCATGGCGTGTTAGGGCTGAAAGAGACCTTGGGATCAAACCTGTCACCAGGGATGAGAATGGGAAAACTGAAGCTCAGGACCAAGACAGTGGTGGAACTGCTGGTACCTACAACAGCAGTTATATATTGGTTGAAAGTGTGCAGAACAGGGAGTCAATTTGATGTCCAATCTCTTTGAGCTGCAATCACACTGTTGGTCATTTGGGATGTGTGTACTGAGGGAGCAAATTGGAAGTTAGGATAAAGTAGGTTGCTCTTGTGTTAGGAGAAGAATATTATTTTAGACTGAGCTTTACTTTCCTCGGGTTGCTCAGTGGTAAAGAATCCACCTGCCAATGCAGGAGACATGGGTTTGATCCCTGGGTTGGGAAGATCCCCTGGAAAAGGGAATGGCTACCCACTTCAGTACTCTTGCCTGGGAAATCCCATGGACAGAAGAGCCTGGCGGGTTACAGTCCAAGGGGTTGCAAAGAATCAGACACTACTTAATGACTGAGCATGCATGTATTACTTTTCTCACACTTATTTATCAGGCTAAAGGTGGAAAATATTTTCATTCTCTCTCTTCACTTTACCTTTTCTCCTACATCTTAGAGTCATTATTGAATATTTTGGTTTTTGTTCTGATGTTTGAGAAAGAAACAATAATTTTTCCATTTGAATTTCCTTTCAGTTTGCCTAATTAAAATTTGATATCATGTATCAAATGATTCATCTGTAGCATTTATATCTAGTCATTTGGGCAAGAAGCTCTGCATAAAAGCAATTATGTTGGGTAATACCCAATTATTCACATGTATCTCAAGCAGATATATGTTCTTTAAAATCTCCAAATGCCATTTCAGGGAAAAAAAAAAACAAAAGCAAAAGAGAAATATACTGTTCTCAGCCAAAAGCTTCTTTTGGAACAAAGTTCTAGATAACAACAATGAAAGAGCTAAACCAGGGCTTATCAATCTTGGCACTATTAACATTTTGGATAGGATAATTCTTTGTTGTGAGAGTTGTCCTAATCATTCCAGAATGTTCTAGCTCTCTAAAATGCACTCAGTGATGTTTTATAAATGATTCTGACC
Source organism: Cervus canadensis (assembly GCF_019320065.1). NCBI lineage: Eukaryota > Metazoa > Chordata > Mammalia > Artiodactyla > Cervidae > Cervus > Cervus canadensis. The sequence continues at coordinate 52,362,638 of NC_057401.1, read as the reverse complement.
TACACATGCATTTCTTTTAGATACCTTAATCCAGTGATGATAAACAGCATCGTCTTTCATATTTCTAACAATACAGGTTAAAAAACCTAATAAATGTTCATGTGATTAGCAATCTTCAAAACACTTTAAAATAGCATCTAATTTTTTCCCTCATAAAAGCCTTGCAAATTATGTTAAGTGTTTGGTAATATCAAATAGTCATGAATAATCATGAATATCATGAATAATCATGGAAATATCATGAATAAAGGCACACTTAAGGTCACATAGCTAGTTCATGGAATGATAGATTTAGAGTTTGAGTCTCTTGCAATTGTGACGCTCCTGTCGGGCATTTGTGGTGAGTAGGGAGAATGTGGCTGGGATGGCTTGGGTTTAAATCTTGGTGCTACCAATTACTAGCTTTGGGTAACTGGGCTATTAATCTCATCATTTTTCAACTTTCTCCTCTGTAAAATAAGGACTACCCAATAGGAAGTTAGAAAGTATTTCAAAACGTATTGCGAAGAATAAATAACCAGTGCTTTTATGTACTTAGCAAGTGGTAAGAAATATTAGATATTAGTATTAACAATAGTCATAAAAATTATACAATTAAAATGAAATATAAAGATAGACTGCCTTGATTTGGGCCAAGTTCCATCAATTATGAGTCATGTGACACTACCATATTGATATACCCTCTTTCTTTCTTAGTTTTCCTGTCTGTGGAAGATAGAAGATGACAATGATGGGAATTGCCTTATCCCATAGAGTTTTGTGAGAATTAAATGCCATACAATAAAGAGTCACTACATGTAAATAATAATAGTTATTATTATTATTAACTGAAGGGGATGGTAGAGGATGAGATGGTTGGATGGCATCATCGACTCAATGGATATGAGTTTCAGCAAACCTTGATAGAATGATGGACAAGCAAGCAGTCCGTGGGGTCACAAAGAGTCAGACACAACTTAGCCACTGAACAACGATGACAGCAGCCAAATTTAGCCTCAGCCTCAATAATCTTGTCTGGTGCTACTCTCACTCAGATTTTTTGTTTGTAAGCCAGAGAGAGGAAAGGCTGAAAACGAAGTTCTTGGACAAACGGTGTTGGTGGTTTAGTTGCTAAGTCATGTCTGACTCTTGTGACTGCTAGGCTCCTCTGTCTAGGGGATTGAGTCTCCAGGCAAGAATACTGGAGTGGGTGGCCATTTCCTTCTCCAGGGGATCTTCCCAACCTGGGGATCAAATCTGGGTCTCCTACACTGTAGGCCAATTCTTTACCAACTGAGCTACGAGGGAAGCCCATTCTTGGAGAAGCACTGTTAGATAATCGGGGTGAGGCTGAAGGGAGATCTGGGTCTGAGAAATGGTCAGACACCGAAAGAAGCCGGGAGTCTGCGATCAGGAGCCGTGGTGGGGGTCACCCAGCAGGACCGAGGTGGATGCTGTCACTGTGGCCCAGAGCCTCCAGGTCCCCACAACCTCTGGACAGTCAAGCCCAGGAGAGGGGTCTGCCTGGTTTTCCTGGATCTGCTTTGGACCCTAGGGTTGGTACGCACAGTCTCCCCCCAGAACTACACAGCACACAGGAGACAGCTAGCTCCTAAAGAGATGTGGGCGGTGTTATGAAGAGCCTGAATGGTGAGCAGTCAAAGGGCTTACACTTTGCTGCCAAGGTATCTACTGGGGGGCAGAGCGGGGGAAAGGCATGCTGGTCTTGGGGGGCAGAGCGGGGGAAAGGCATCCTGGTTTTCTTCTCTAACAGTTAGTCACTATGGTCCTACTGTGCTTAGTCGCTCAGTCTTGTCCAACTCTTTGCAACCCCATGGGCAGTAGCCCACCAGGCTCCTCTGTCCATGGGGATTCTCCAGGCAAGAATACTGGAGTGGGCTGCCATGCCCTCTTCCAGGGGATCTTCCCAACCCGGGGATCAAACCCAGGTCTCCCACATTGCAGGCAGATTCTTTACTGTCTGAGCCACCAGGAAAGTCCATGGTACTACTAGAGAAATTTTATTTTTTTAATTAAAAAATCAAATCAGTTTTTCTATTTTATGCCTGAGTATTTGAGTACAGTCACAGTCAAAATGTCACCGGTGGGAATGATAATGAAAAATTACTGACTATTGAAGGAAATATGTAAAATGGTAAAGGAGAAAAAGGAAATTAATCCTGAGTGCTCATTGGAAGGACTGTGGCTGAAGCTCCAATAATTTGGCCACCTGATGTGAAGAGCTGATTCATTGGAAAAGACCCTGATGCTGGGAAAGAATGAAGGCAGGAGAAGAAGGGGACGACAGAGGATGAGATGGTTGGATGGCATCATCGACTCAATGGACATGAGCTTGTGCAAACTCTAGGGGATAGTAAAGGACAGGTAAGCCTGGCATGCTGCAGTCTATGGGGTCACAAAGAGCTGGAGATGACTAGGGAGTGAGCAACAACAACAAAGGAGAAAAATGTTAAATCACTTCAGCTGCTTTTTATTGGGCAATTTCCATGCACCCAATACCAGACCAGTGCTGAGGACTGAAGATGCAGAGAGCATACTTTTTTTTTTTTTTTTTTTTCTCTAGGAAGCTAGTAATTTAACTAAAGCTTGAAAAGTGAGGGCTTCCCTGGTAGCTCAGACAGTAATGAATCTGCCTGCAATGCAGGGACCTGAGTTAGATCCCAGGGCCAGGAAGATTTCCTGGAGAAGGGAATGGCTATCCACGCCAGTATTCTTCCCTGGAGAATTCCATGAACAAACATGACTGAGCAACTAAAACTTTCACTTTTGGTCTTCCCTGTTGGCTCAGCTGGAAAAGGATCTGCCTGCAATGCAGGAGACCTGGGTTCAATCCCTGAGTTGGAAAGATCCCCTGGAGAAGGAAAAGGCTACCCACTCCAATATTCTGACCTGAAGAACTCCATGGACTGTATAGGCCATGTGCTCACAAACAGTCAGACATGACTGAGCAAATTTCATTCACTCACTTGAAAAGTGAAAGGGACAAACCAAACAAACAGTAGCTGTAATAGTTTGTGAAAGTGTCATAATGAAAAGGTATGCAAAGTGCTTTGGGATTATGAGTAAAGACATGATTATGGTAATAATGTAAGCTCAGACTTAAAGTAGCATTTGACCAGGAGGAAAAGGGAAGAAGATATTCCAGGAAGAGAAAAATCAAAGGTGGAGGAAAAATCAGGAAAAAAAAGGAATAAATTCCAAGCCTGTTGTAACAACCTGTTCCATCACATTGTATTTGTTTTATTGTCATTTTTATGTCCCTTGTGATTTTTTTTAAAGAGATGAAGTTGCTGTGTAATAGCTGTCCCACTAGAACACATTAGTGTGAAGATCTCTGTTTCTAGAATAATTTTATACTAGTCACTATTTCTGAAGGTTCCCTTAACCTAGGACTGCCATGGAGAAAGCTGTTATGTAGATACTATTTGGGGAAGGGAAGCAATACCAGTATTTGGAGAACAAGATATCTCCTCTGCCATTCTAATTCCATTTCAACGTGCCTTTAAGCTCATTTTGATAAGACTTAAACCAGCAGATATGGCTTAGGTACAACTTTGGTTGTATCTATTCAGGTTAAGTGCTGCAGAGGGTGGCCCAATTGTGGAATGAATTAGCAACCTTAATTATGTACTAAAATTAATTAAGGCGAGCATTAGGACAAATGACCCATGTGGGCAATTAGAATAGTTCCAGATACCTAAGATAATCTGCCTCTCTTCTGCCTAATTACAGTAAAACCAGAATTTATCTCCTTTGAAAAAGTATTAAAAGACTCAAACAGGCTTTAAAAAGACAAGTGTAGCCTGACTTTCAATTAAAGGTGGGAAATGATGAGCCCATATTTTGTTGTACTTAGATCAGGGCTTGGCAGACTTTTTCTGTGAAGGGGAAGAGAGTAAGTACATTAGGCTTGGGGCTCACAGGTCTGGGTGTGACAACTGTTTAACTTTGCTCTCGTTGTGTGAAAGCATCCAGTGACAACATATAAAGGAACAAGCAGAACTGTTTAATAAAATTTCATTTATGGACACAAATTAAAGTGTCACTAATATTCTCATATCATTACATATTCTTCTTTTGATTTTTTTCACCCACTTTTAAACATGTAAAAACTGTTCATCGCTCTTGGGCTATGCAAAAATAGATGGCAGATCAGGTTGGTCCCATGGGCTATAGTTTGTCAACCCTTGGTTCAAATAATGAAAATATTATGAAATGAAGTGATTAAGATCTACAGTTCCATGTGATCCAAATAAGATAAAAATAAGTAATATATACAGTATCCTAGCATCACTGAGTATAAAATGACATGGGGGAACAAACCATGTTTTAAAAACCTTATTTCAGCAGGTTATGTGGCTGGTCTCAAAGTTGTGATTCAATCACATATTAGTGAAGCCTTTTCAGCAATTATTTGGCAAGAGGTGCTACTTATCTTGTCCATGCAAGGATAGGACTTCAAATATCACTTGGAGCCAACCGGTTCAAAAGTCTTTTCAGTTTAGTTCAGTTCAGTCCCTCACTCGTGTCCGACTCTTTGTGACCCCATGGACTGCAGCACGTCAGGCTTCCCCGTCTATCACCAATTCCCGGAGTTTGCTCAAACTCATATCCATCAACTTGGTGTTGCCATCCAACCATCTCATCCTCTGTCATCCCCTTCTCCTCCTGCCTTCAATCTTTCCCAGCATCAGGGTCTTTTCAGATGAGTCAGTTCTTCGCATCAAGTGGCCAAATTATTGGAGTTTCAGCTTTAGCATCAATTCTTCCAATGAATATTCAGAAGTGATTTCCTTTAGGATGGACTGGTTGGATCTCCTTGCAGTCCAAGGGACTTTCAAGAGTCTTCTCCAACACCACAGTTCAAAAGCATCAATTCTTTGGCGCTCAGCTTTCCTTATAGTCCAACTCTCACATCCATACTACTGGAAAAACCATAGCTTTGGCTAGATGGACTTTTGTAGACAAGGTAATGTCTCTGCTTTTTAATATGCTGTCTAGGTTGGCCTTTTAGTCGTGGTTAAATTTTCTTCTTAATCAGTTCAAATTTTTTTTATAGAAACTGATATTTACTAGAAATGAGACACAGATGCTACACCTAATACCTACATAAAAACCCCATTAGGAGTGTTGAGGAAGACCCATGGTGTAATATTCAATCAGTATTATTAGACTGGACTTCCCGGGTGGCTCAGTGGTAAAGAACTCATCTGCCAATGCAGGAGATGTGGGTTTGATCCCTGGGTTGGGAAGATCCCCTGGAGAAGGAAATAGCAACCCACTCCAGTGTGTTTTGCCTGGAGAATCCCATGGAGAGAGAGGCCTGGTGGGCTACAGTCCAAGAGGTCACGAAGAGTTGGACATTCACTCATTAGATTAGTATTAATTACTCCTGAAAAGAGTGGCTAGGTTAGGACTTTTGTATTGATTTTGACCTAGGCTCCCCTTTTATTTTATTTTGCTTATCTGAATGATCTGCGGATATGCCTGGCTGTGTCTGTGTTCCACTCTATTCTGGTAGATTCCTGGCATTGTTTTTATACTGTTACTTTTTCTCTGGTTACAATGACAATACAGTTGATTTCTCCCCTACCCAGTTTCAGCATCCCTTCCTTACTGATAAAGTTGCCCGCTAAATGTTTTTGTATTGCACCATTTCTCTATTTTTGTTTTTATTTGCCAATTCAAAATCCAGTAGAAAGTTGGAAGTGTTATTTTGTAATATGAGAGATTCTCCATTGAGAATTGCTCTGAAAACAAACAAACAAACCAATTAGTGCAGAGTACTTCTCCCAAATGTGTGTAACTATCATGTGGTGGGAAAGGTTTGTAAATGTCTTAAATTCTGATGGGAAGAGAGGTTGGGGTTAAATTTTGCTTGAGAAAGACTGTCCTGGTATCAAAGTCCTATTTGGCACCAGCCAGAAAACCTTCCCATCAAGCATATCATTTTACATGTATGAGTATGTACAGAACTGATGCTTTTGAGCTGTGGTGTTGGAGAAGACTCTTGAGAGTCCCTTGGACTGTAAGGAGATTCAACCAGTCCATCCTAAAGGAAATCAGTCCTGAATATTCATTGGAAGGACTGATGCTGAAGGTGAAAACTCAAATACTTTGTCCACCTGATGTGAAGAACTGACTCATTGGAAAAGACCCTGATGCTGAGAAAGATTGAAGGCGGGAAGAGAAGGGGATGACAGAAGATGAGATGGTTGGATGGCATCACCGATTCAATGGACATGAGTTTGAGTAAACTCTGTGAGTTGGTGATGGACAGGGAAGCTTGGCATGCTGTAGTCCATCGGATCACAAAGAGTTGCACACGGCCAAGAGACTGAACTGAACTGATACATGTTTTATATATATACATATATTTAATCAGCTCCCCTGGTAGTTCAGTGGTAAAGAATCTGCCTGCCAATGCAGGAGACTCAGCAGGAACCATGGGTTCAATACCTGGATGGGGAAGATCCCCTGGAAAAGGGAATGCAACCCACTTCAGTATTCTTGCCTAGAAAATCCCATGGACAGAGAAGTCTGGAGGGCTACAGTCCATGGAGTCACAAAAAAGTCAGACACGACTTAGCAACTAAACACACAACATATACATATGTATATAGTTATTATATATGTAATTATAAATTACACACGTGTTTTACCGTTGTACAGAGTAATAAAAACACATGAGTCACAGAACTTTAGAAGGTCAAGATAAAATTAAAAATAGACATTCTGCTGTTTCTCTTTTTCAGTTTTGTAAGTTGCTCTGTGCACTCTGGGATATCCCCCACCCTGGAGGTCAAACATCCCAATGTCTTCCAGAGCCAAGATTAAAGGACTTCTATTTTCTGTCGTTAAGGTTTTGCAAAGGGATTCCCAGGTGGCTCAGTGGTAAAGGAGCCGCCTGCCAATGCAGAAGCAACAGGAGACGTGAGTTCAATCCCTGGGTCAGGAAGATCCCCTGGAGTAGACAACCCACTCCAGTATTCTTGCCTGGAAAATCCCATGGATAGAGGAGTCTGGTGGGCTACAGTCCATGGGGTCACAAAAAGGTGGACGTGACTGAGCATGAGCACAACCATTTTTGGGGCTTCCCAGGTGCACTAGTGGTAAAGAACCCGCCTGCCAATGCAGGAGATGTAAGAGACACCAGTTCGATCCCTGGGCTTGGAAGATCCCCTGGAGGAGGGCATGGCAATTCACTCCAGTATTCTTGCCTGAAGAATTCTATGAACAGAGGAGTTTGGCAGGCTACAGTTCATGGGATGGCAAAGAGTTGCTAAGCGACTTAGCATTCACGCAAGGTTTTGTCATTTAAGGGCTTCACACTTAGTGTGGAGCGTGGCACACCAGATCATATTGTTGTTCATTTGGGTGTGAGTGTACAGAATTAAGCATCTAGGATATTCTTTTAATCATGGCCTGTGATGGGTTTGATGAGGCTGGCAATTTCCACAATGAAGCAGGTTTCTGGAGCACAGTCAAGCTGATGCAGCCTATGCGTGAGAAGGGGGCCTCAGGGTTAGGCATTACAATGGCAAACACCACAATACCATGTCCATTTGTTTTGGTTTGAGCTGAATTTTACATTCATTCTGAGGGCTGACTTTAGACAAAATTGGTCAGTGTTGAGGCAGTTTATGATTTTCCTAATTGCTACCTAAGAGCACCCTTAAGCCCCTTAAGGGTGGATGCATTTCATTTTATGCTACAGTGATGGAATCCAGTACCATTCATACACAAAAGTATCTAATCATCTCTCTCCCATGACCTTGACACTGTGATATCCCTTCTCTGCAGAGTTGAATGTAAGTTCTCATCTAAATGTTGAATCATGTAATTGCAAACTTTGGTGATTTGACAGTGAGGTGCATAGAGGTTGGAAAGCTTCCTGGTCCATCTGAATTCTCTTTGTTGTTTGACACACTTGCCTATTCTCGTCTTCTAAATACTTTCTCAGTTATTTGAAAAAGAGATAATCTGCCAAACCAGGTTTACTTTCTGAATACTGTCACAAAAGTTGATGTTACCAAGAATACAATGTAATTCATGATTTCCTCTAGAAGAGCTAAGGCTATATGCCAGCTAAAGGGGAAGGATGATGTCGGAGGAGGGTCAGTGTCTCCTTTGCACTGGTACACAAAGGAAATTGCAATGTGGGGAAAATTATCTTCCAAATTGCATTCTCCCCTCTTGATCCTGAACCTCACATTTACATTCATTTTAATGATGAGGATGTAGAAGTAAAGAGAATTAATTAGGACCTTTTGAAATAATACCAAAATGGAGAATATTTTAAAATCAAATTAATAGCAGAATGAACAGAAATGGGCATAAATAGGTGAGTGAAGCAGCAATGCTCATTAGAAATATACAAACAATAATATAGTACGCAGATGGGCTGATATTTAATACTGGACTGAAGATCTGGAAGGAACATAGAGTTGAAAAAAAATTGGAAATGGCATTTCACTGGCAAGCAGAAAAAGTAATAATTGGCTACCTGGAACATTTCCTAATTGAGGGCTTAATAGACTGGCTTAATAGATACTTCAGAGGTTTGAGTGAAGATGGGAAACTAATAAGTTTTATCTTAATTAATTATGTTAGTGATAGATTAAAATATTTGAGGTAAATCTTGGTGGTGGTTTCTGAAACAGTTATGAAACATACTAGCAAGATCAGTGATATCGATAATATATTGATAGTTGCAAATATATATTTTGAGACCAACAAAATATGGGGATATCAGGATTTGATTAAACAGCTATGCTAGGAACCATATGTTTATGCTTGAGTTTTTGCCATCAGCATTGTGCTTAACATGGCCAGAAAACATAATCTGGATCAAGTGACAAAATCAGAGTGCGTGTGTAGGAAGTCGCTTCAGTTGTGTCTGATTCTTAATGATCCTCTGGACTGTAGCCCACTAACCAGGTTTCTCTGTCCATAGGACTCTCCAGGCAAGAATACTGGAGTGGGTTGCCACACCTTCCTCCAAGGGATCTTCCCGACCCAGGGATCGAACCCTTGTCTGTGGCATCTAACTGCATTGACAGGTGGGTTCTTTACCACTAGCACCACCTGGGAAGCCCCAAAATCAAAGCAGGAGACATGATAGTTTATACTTAGCATGCTTGAATAGAGAATATGACCCAGTCTCACAGACCAAATGCAATATCTATGCTACTGTAAATTTTTGCTTATATTTGTTATTCCTTCCAAGGCATTTTGAACATTATAATGAAGACTCAAGTAGGAAAGGCACCCTTTGCCAACTTCAAGGCCATTTTGAAATGGAAAGAGGCCTAATGCTAAGTTCAGACTACAAGTCTGTCATGCTTATAGATTTGGTATCACACTGTCCCATGAGTTCCAGCAATAAATATTCCTTAAAAAGCTTCACAAATCTTCTTGAGCATCAAATATCTCTTTACAAATAACATCTGGGTGAGATGGATATAAATAAGCCAAAACCATGATTAGTAGGTTCCTTTGGGCATATAAATGAAGGGGGCAAGTATGTGGTTAACTGTGACCAGAAACTGTAACTGGAGTTTCTGTGAAATGTTTGAAGAGGAAACCATTTAATTCAATAGGGTATCTAGTAATTCTTTTCTGCTGGACACCTTTCCTGGGCTGCGTCAGCTACTCAGTCGGTAGAATTTGATCTGGTCTCCCCAGGCTTTATTTGTTTCCTTGCGGCAAGTTTGCTTTCTTGCTCTCCTTCTGTGTATCCTTTTCTATATCTCTAAAATTCCATGTATTTTAAATGACTATATTTTTTCTTTGCAATATCTCCTACAGTTATTTATTCTTCTTCTCTCCTCCCCCTACCCATTATCTTTCCTTTTTTTTTTTCTGAGAATGTACTCAGATACTATTAGAAAAGGCCCCAGTGAGGTTGGAGGTCATCTTTTGTACATGTGAGGACAGCAACGTTCAGAAACTTCTGTTGTAATGAGAAATTCATTTCTGGAGACTATGTCTTTTGACTCTCAGTTCTTTCCTTTTGACCTCCTCAAGGATAAGCCTCATCACCTTGTTTGGGACATTTGTGAAGGGCCTCTGTTTTCTGATAGCTTCCCTTTTCAATTTCCTCTGCACAAGTTATTGAGAAAAATATCTGTTCTTTCAGTTAACAAATATTTAACTGATATGTACCAGGTATTTTGCTAGAGCCTGGACACCTGTCTGCCCCTTGTAGGACCAGCTACATAGTTTAAGGGACTCTGTGAAAAATAAAAATGTAGGGCCGCTTGTTCAAAAATGATTAAGAATTTCAAAATGGCAACAGCAAGCGCTAAACCATGTACAGGCTTCTTTGGATTCCAGACCTCTGGGTGACTGACTGCACATACCCATGAAATTGACCTCAGCCCTTGGATTAATTTTCATATAGTCCTCTTTTCTTCATGTATCTGGTTATACATTTCTAAACGGTACCTAGTAGTTTTTAAATTCTGAGAATCTTTAACCTTTTGGCCCAAACCTGACTTTTCCTCCTTACTCTGGCTTCCACTAAGTGAATGTGGACTGAATACAATAATATTTGCTGTTGTTGTTCAGTCTCTGAATCATGTGCAACTCTTTGGGGCTCCATGAACTGCAGCACACCAGGCTCCTCTGTCCTTCACTGTCTCCCAGAGTTTGCTCAAACAAACTCATGTTCATTGAGTCGATGATGCCATCCAAGCATCTTGTTCTCTGTCTCCCCCTTCTCCTCCTGCCTTCAATCTTTCCCAGCATCAGGGTCTCTTCCAATGAGTTGGATGTTGGCATCAGGTGGCCAAAGTATTGGAGCGTCAACTTCAACATACAATAACACAGAGGGGGAAATTTCACCTTCTTAGCACCTAGAAGCAGAATGGCAAACTGTTCTAGGAAAAGGTCTTGGTGAATTTCTCAAATGGGAGAAGTGATCTTCACAAAGACACTCAGATCACAAGAGAAAGAACGAAACTCTCTACATAACAAAAGAAGGAGAGAGGTAGGAGTGGTGATGGGGCAGGGCCCAGAGGGACAGTCAGAAAGAAAGACTCATGATTTCTCTGGCAGCAAGATTTCTTAGAGAAGAAACCATTTGAATGAAAGGGCTGTGTTTGTGTGTTGGCTATCGTATCATGGAAAATTTCCACCTTTCCTACAAAATCTCTTATTAACTTTACCTTGCTCAGAATGCATTTGGTAAGAATGGAATCTTTTTGGCTACTAATGGAAATTCTGCATTGTGTCAGGATTGGTTTATTACAAAACCTTCATGAGAAGACTACCAACAAATGAATTCTGCAAGTTATTTTCCGTTTTCTCTTTATATCTAATATATATCTTTCCCTTCCCTACTTCCCCTTATTCCACTATTCCTTCCTCTTTGTCCTTTGTTTCCTTAAAACCTGTACATGTTTTAGGTCCAAATGAAACTCTTCTTTTTCTCAGAAATCCTAAGAGCCATTCTGACTCAAAATGATCTCTTCTGCTACAGATCCACTTTGTTTTTTACTAACCACTTGGCATTTACTCATTTCCTCTTTCTAGATATAATTTTTTTTTAATATGACTTTGTTTGATCCTCTTAGGTACAGGAAGCTTACTGAGGACAGAGCTTTTCTATTTATCTTTTTTTTAATCATCACACCCAGCCCAGTACTGTGTCTTTAGCTGGAAGAATGCTGATCGTAAACGAGAGAAATTGGCTGGGTTACAGAAAACCTTAATGTCAAAGAGAATAAAAAGAGGAGGAGAAACTACTTAGGTTTTAGAGATAGGTGATAAAGCCATAGCTAACACTGGGTGACCATGTGTGAGAGAGGCAAAACCTTTTACAAAAGTCTGTTGGTAAATATTCTCTTCTAAAAAGTGGTCTGTTGATCAGCTATATTAGCAAATCTAAGGCTTTTAAATAAACTTGCTGAAGCAAGTGGCAGATGTTCTAATATAGGAGTCACAGGACAAATGTCATAAAGCACGCACTGAAAACAAACAGGCTTTTCCAGAACATTTCTTTTACCAGTGAAAATAGGCTAAGAATAATCATCAATTCCTTGGGAGAAACTTGTGTTTGATATAAGTACTCAGAGCATATTCCATTATCACGTTGTTGCTGTTTACTCACAAAGTTGTGGCCAACTCTTTGTGACCCTTTAGACTTCTCTGTCCACAGGATTTTCCAGACAGGAATACTGGAGTAGGTTGCCATTTCCTTCTCTAAGGGATCTTCCTGACCCAGGGATTGAAGCTGAGTCTCCTGCATTGGCAGGCAGATTCTTGATTACTGAGCCACTATGGAAGCCCTATTATCATAGTAATCATATTTAATGAACTCTATACAGTTTTCATGATAGTGCAGGGGTTTAATCTTCCCATCTAAATTATTTGTCACATTCATAATGTTCTGTAGGTACTGTTTGAACAGACAACTGATGGGTAAAACCTGTGATTACTAGAGCCAATATCTTGATGCCTAGAAGAGTTGATAGGCAGGTAGGCAGCACATTTTGGAGAGCTTAGTTTTAAAGATGTTTATTTCTGTATGGATAATCTACATAGAGTTCTGTTAGAAGAGATGGAAACTGGGATCAGGTGAGAAAGCCAGAATTGACCCCAGTTGGAGGAGAAACCCTGAAGGTGGAATGTGTATTTGTTATATTAACCAGTATGACAATTTGATATCAGAAGACTTTCATAACTATGAAGTTAAACATGGTGAAGGTGGTAGTGAAAGTGAGTAGATGTCTACTCCACAGAAAATTCACATCATCTTCCTATATGATGAAGTCAGGTGAGTCAGTCACAATATGAAAAGTGAAAGTGAAGTCGCTCAGTCGTGTCCAACTCTTTGCGACCCCGTGGACTGTAGCCCACCAGGCTCCTCTGTCCATTGGATTCTCCAGGCAAGAATACTGGAGTGGGTTGCCATTTCCTCCAGGGGATCTTCCCGACCCAGGGATCAAACCCAGGTCTCCTGCATCGCAGGCAGATACTTTAACCTCTGAGCCACCAAGGAAGCCCCAGTAGCAATATAGATTCAACAAATGAGCTGGTTGGGAATTTAGAAGTCTCAATCAAAAATGACTCGCTCATTCAAACAACTTTCTGCCTGAAGTTCTTTTTCTGCTAGATATCTACCAAGGAGGCATTACCTTAGAGTTATTAAGTTGCCTAGGCTTACGGACTTGGAGGCTTTATTTTGTTAGGCAATTCAAAAGCATCTATCTCCAAGGCTCAGATTTGTATTAATCAGCTTAAGGCTGATATATGGGCAGAGAATGCAAATTCATCCATTTGCAGTGAGAGCTGGAACTGTCATATAACCAGAATATTCATGATCTCAGCCCCAGGACATTCTCTCCCTATAGGTCGGCCTGTAAGAGAAGACAGATTCTGATCAGAACACTTGCCAGCAAGGCATCAGAACAGAAAGTATTAGTTTGATGACCTGCAATATTTCTCAGCAATAGGCTATATTAGCCTTTTGTTTTCACCATCGCAATAAGAAAAACCTTGACAATGGACTACAGTATTCTCGGTCTTCTGGCTGGGCCCACTGTCTTTTCAAAATGCTTTGATGAGTAGCTCACAGGTAACTTTTTAATTCTGCTTTCACAGCTTCCATAACCCACCAAACCTACTTTGGAGTTACACAGGGCTTCCCCGGTGGCAGTAGTGGTATATGCAGTCGTAGCCAAGGCAGGAGGCTCAGGACTTGTGGGTTCGATCCCTGGGTTGAGAAGATTCCCTGGAGTAGGAAATGGCACCCCACCCTAGTATTCCTGTAGAGGAATCTAGTGGGCCACAGTCCATGGGGCCACAGAGTCGGACAGGACTGAGCAAACACAGTCTGTCTTCAGACTTGTTAATGAACTTCCTCCTATCACATTCAGATCCATTAGGTTTAAGCCCTTGATGTGACCTTGCACATTGCGATGGCCTTTTAGAAATAATCTTATTTTATTCTTTTCCCAGCTTCAGCAGTGACTATTTAAACTCATGGACAATTAAAAAAAAAAGCCTAGTCATTGCTGGTGGTAGGAGTCTGGCATAATTATTGAATACTGGGGTTGGGAGTGACAAAGTCTTCAGGAAGAAAAGTGGAGATTAGGAAAGGTTTCTAGACACAGGAGAAACCAACTTGTGTTAGGAGTGGGGAGACTTGGGGAGCAAATATGCCAGGGTGGTTGTGGAGTGCTGACCAACTGCTGCAAAGACCTTACCTCAATCATGCAAATGCAGATAAGTGATGGATCTGCTCTGGTCAATACAAGATGGTGTAAGCCGGACCTTGTATAAACTGAAGATGTGGATGCCTGAGGCTTGGAAAAAAGGCCTGACCCAAAGAAGTGGGCTTCGTAATTCTTTCTGGAATACCCAATCCTATTCTGATTGATGAAGCCCACAGAGAAGGCCAAATTTTCACTTTGCTCCTCGTTGTTTATTCTACCCGTCTTTCTAATAAAGAGAAAGTAAGTTGGAGTGTGGAAACATTTTTCTTCTAAAGGTTTGACTAAGATCTTAACTAGTAGTCATGCCCACGTTTTTCATTTTCTTTATTCGCAATCATATTGTTACAGAATTAGGATAAAATTTAATTTATTTTGGAAAGCACTATAGTACTCTCCACCAAAATGGCAAAAATAAATACCTTTCAGAGGAACTGTGTTATTGGTTTAAGATAGATTTTGGTAACAAATCCAAACTTTGTCCTAAAGTAATATTTAACCATTGCTTTGTAAACTGAAACCAAGACATTATTAAATTGCTAGCAAGGCAAGAAGTAGACTAGTTCTCTAATTTCCAGGTCTTTTTTTTCTTTTCTACCCAAGATAAAGAAGGGAAAAATATAATAATATAAGCCATTCAGCACATATGCCCTTTTGACAATGCTGTGTTGCATACCATGTGACTTTAGGAAATAAGTTTTGCAAATATATAAGAATGGGCTCTTTACAAATAGCTCTGTTCTGGTCATTGAGCAAACATGAACCAAACCATTTAATTCCATTTCAGTGGCATTAAACTGATTTTAACCCTTTGTTTTCATCAGGCGATACTTTTGCTCCTATCTTGATGTTTATTGTACACATTGTTTCTCAAGGAGGTACTTCAGAGAAGTAAGAGATGGTGGTGGAATTATTTTAATCGTGGAAAACACGACAGCATTTAGGGCTACATTAGCATCCTGCTGTTGTATAGACCTAGTTTAAATGTGACCATTTTAGAGCAAGATCTCTCAGTTAAATAAATGTGTCTGTGTCTCTTTTTCTGTTTTGCATATAGAGAGAACAGCATCGAAACATGTATATTATCTAGGGTGAAACAGATCACCAGCCCAGGTTGGATGCATAAAACAAATGCTCAGGCCTGGTGCACTGGGAAGACCCAGAGGTATTGGGTAGAGAGGGAGGTGGGAGGGGGGATCAGGATGGGGAATACATGTAAATCCATGGCTGATTCATGTCAATGTATGACAAAAACCACTACAATATTGTAAAGTAATTAGCCTCCAACTAATAAAAATAAATGAAAAAAAAAATTAAAAACAAATTTTTAAATAAAAAAAAATAAATGTGTCATTTTCAGTGTTAAGAGTGGATTTTCTTAAGTTACACAGCTCTCTATGGTATGTTGCTGGGTTGCTTGAATTTTTTAAAAAATTTTGATAAATTTTCTTTGCATGGTGGCTCTGGTGATAAAGAATTCACCTGCCTATGCAGGAGACTCAAGAGACGTGGGTTCGATCTCTGGGTCTGGAAGATACCTTGGAGTAGGAAGTAGCAACCCACAGCAGTATTCTTGCCTGGAAAATTCCATGCACAGAGAAGCCTGGCTGGCTATAGTCCATGGGGAGGCAAAGATTTGGACACAACTTAGCAACTGAGCATGCACATGCATGAAAAGTACAAGGAAAGTCAATTCTGCTATGACATGCCATATGCTCCTAAAAATCAGCCTCCTATGAAAAATGACACAATATAAAAGACAGAGTTTGTGGGTAAAATGGGTATAACATTGAAAATCTTTGCCACTGACACATACAAAAATAGAAATATAATAAAACAGGCTAAGGGCAAAGCTGGTGGAGTTGATGGAATTTCAGCTGAGCTATTCCAAGTCCTAAAAGATGATGCTGTTAAAGTGCTGCACTCAATATGCCATCAAATTTGGGACACTCAGCAGGGCCATAGGACTGGAAAAGGTCAGTTTTCATTCCAATCCTAAAAAGAAAGGCAATGCTGAAGAATGTTCAAACTACCGCACAATTGCACTCATCTCACACACTAGCAAAGTAATGCTCAAAAATCTCTAAGCCAGGCTTCAGCAGTATGTGAACCGTGAACTTCCAGATGTTCGTTCAAGTTGGATTTAGAAAAGGAAGAGGAACCAGAGATCAAACTGCCAACACCTGTTGGATCATAGAAAAAGCAAGAGAATTCCAGAAAAACATCTACTTCTACTTTATTGACTATGCTAAAGCATTTGACTGTGTAGATCACAGCAAACTGTGGAAAATTCTTAAGGAGATGGGAATAGCAGATCACCTGACCTGCCTCCTGAGAAACCTGTATACAGGTCAAGAAGCAGCAGTTAGAACCAGACATGGAACAATGGACTGGTTCCAGATTGGGAAAGGAATACATCAAGGCTGTATATTGTCACCCTACTTATTTAATTTCTATGCAGATTACATCATGCAGAATGCTGGACTGGATGAAGCATAAGCTAGAATCACTATTGCAGAGAGGAATATCAATAACCTCAGATATGCAGATGATACCACCTTTGTGGCAGAAAGTGAAGAACTAAAGAGCCTCTTGATGAAAGTGAAAGAGAAGAGTGGAAAGGCTGGCTTAAAACTCAACATTCAAAAAACTAAAGTCAGGCATCCAGTCCCATGACTTCATGGCAAATAGATGGGGAAATAGTGACAGACTTTTTGTTTTTGGGCTTCAAAATCACTGCAGATGGTGACTGCAGCCATGTAATTAAAAGGCGCTTGCTCCTTGGGAGAAAAGCTATGACCAATCTAGCCAGCATATTAAAAAGCAGAGACATTACTTTGCCAACAAAGGTCTGTCTAGTCAAAGCTTTGGTTTTTCCAGTAGTCATGTATGGATGTGAGAGTTGGACTATAAAGAAAGCTGAGTGCTGAAGAATTGATGCTTTGGAACTGTGGTGTTGGAGAAGACTCTTGAGAGTCCCTTGGACTGCAAGGAGATCCAACCAGTCCATCCTAAATGAAATCAGTCCTGAATACTCATTGGAAGGACTGAGGTTGAAGCTGAGGCCCCAATATTTTTCCACCTGATGCAAAGAGCTGACTCATTGGAAAAGACCCTGATGCTGGGGAATATTGAAGGCAGGAGGAGAAGGGGATGACCGAGGATGAGATGGTTGGATGGCATTACCGACTCCGTGGACATGAGTTTGAGGAAGCTCCAGGAGCTGATGATGGACAAGGAAGCATGGCGTGCTGTAGTCCATGTGGTCACAAAGACTTGAACATGACTGAGCGACTGAGCTGAATTGAACTGACCTGAAAACATGTAGTACAATCTTATACATCTTACATGTTTTTATACACATCTTGTACCTTCTTAAAATGTTAAGAAACAAATACTACATATTGTGCTTTAAATTTGCTTATAGAATTGCTACAGCTTGGGAGTTGTTGTGAAGTGGCTACAGGGCAGTTATTTTGATTTGTAGGCTTCCTGGTGGTTTTCTGCAAAGTGAGACCGTGGAGGCGTGAAAAGGAGCTTGGGGGTGTTGGGGTCCATGAAGAGTGAGCTTGAGGAGTGTTACTGGCTGACTTGAATCACATGAACACAGCTTTTCTTATGCTTACCAATGCACATGAAATACAGAAATTCAAGAATAAAACTAAGTTAGTTCAACACCAACTTCTGAAGGACCCACTGACTTCAACTGAACTTGAGACTTCTCAGCAAAAAAGAAAACCAGATCAAGGGTATTATATGAAGTCTATTTTACTATTGAAAATACAAACTGAAAAAGACTGATTTTATGCATCATTTAGTTGACATTAAATTTATTTTTAATGATTTATTGATTTGTAATGACAATATAAAAATTATACCATGCTGAAATCTCACATTCTCTAAGTAAGCTCTTCAGTTAAAAAATTAATACATATTATATTATTGTAGAAACATAAAAATACAATATTATGGAAAGTTGAATAATAAGATACTAGTTTATATCTTATATAAAAAGTTTAAAGCAAACTTATAAATTTATAGTCAAACATGATTCCATGAAATTCTATGCTCTTTTTCTCAAAAGGGCAAAGGGCATAAAACATGAGTAAATCCAATATATAAGACAATATCTTGAAACTCATAAAACAATTAAAGGAAAATATTCAGGCAATACAGAAGAAAATAGATCTTGTTTTTGTATTAATTATCTTAACAGTCAACTAAGGGCTAAGTGAGTATCAGGAAAATCTCAAGTGAGTACCAGGAACATGCTCTATAAGAAATCTCAGACAAACTGGATAAAGAAATTGCTATTATTCTGAATTGGCACTTAAGATGTGCTACCTAAATCTGGATGGGAAGTAGGGAGAAAAATGTTGAACTTAGGACCTGTCACGGACCATGACTTTTGCCAGTTTACAATGAGGGAGTACTAGAGGCTAAATTACAGAGAGATACAGAAATAAAGGACAGGCAGAATCCTGTGCTGTAAAAGCCTGTGGAGCCCCCGCATGCATTCCCAGTTTCACTCAAAGTTTGCTATTTTATCTGTTACACCAATTCCACGAATCAATTTATTTTTGCTTTTTGTTTAAGCCTCTTCGGTTTTTGCCAGTGGTAACCATGCCACTGTCTCTATATGTCGACCCCATATTTAGTGCTTTTTGTGGCTCTGCAACCTTAATATTCCTCCCTGGGAGAAGGGTAGGGGGAAAGGATAGTTAGGGAGTTTGAGATTGATATGTATGCACAGCTATATTTAAAATGGATCACCAACAACGTCCTACTGTATAGCGCAGGAAACTCTGCTTAATGTTATGTGGGAACCTGGAGTTTAGGGAGAATGGATACATATATATGTATGGCTGGATCACTACTGGGCATCTGAAATTATGACATTGTTAATCGTCTATATTCCAATATAAAATAAAAAAGATTAAAAAATTTAAAAATTTCGCCCCCAAACACTGAAATATTCTTTCATCAAACTTCTGAGAAATTCATCTTATGTTTCTACTTGTTAGCTTTCTATGTAATGTGGAATCTCTATGTCTTAGAAAACAGTGCCTACTTGAATAGCAGAAAATAAAATCGCTATCTAAGAAACAAAAATGGATATCAATTAGTTTCTCCTGAATCCAAAGAGAGAAGAACTCCTTTCCAGGCAAGAAGCTGCTTCTCCTGAAACTACTCACTACTCACAGTTGCCTTTTTTGGCGAACAGAGAGGTTACGGAGAATGTGCCCAGGCTAGTCTACTTAGGGAAGGTAGAGGCAAGATAAAGTTAAATTGCTCTGCCTAAAAAGAGAAGAAAGGAGTTTTTAAATTGGACAAAAGTCAGAGTAAAGTCACAGAGTTTATCAGCGTGTATGTGTGCAACAGAGGCAACAGAGCCACTTCCTGTGAACACGTGCAAAGACTCCCCCAAAGAAGCTTCTGAATAACTAAAGTTTCTGGTTAAACTTGGTGTCATGTTCAGGGGTGGAAAGTTAAGCTCCTTTAATGCTATTTTTGATGTATTCATTAGATTCATGAGTTAAGCTCATTTGTTTTGGTTCTAGTCTGTCTTGAACATGCAGGCTTGACCTGATAGACCATCACTCATTTTGGGATCAGCCTCATCACTTCCTTAAAACTTTTTCTGTTCATACATATTTTCCATTTTATAATTTTTGGGCTCTTAAATTCAATTTAAAAGTCATAGTCGTTATCGTTTAAATCTTCTAGTTCTGGATTGAGATATAGCAAGTTGGACATTTACGGGAGTTGGGGGCATGGGGAACTATTTTGGTCTATAAACTTTGAGTCCTATATGGTTCCTTCAAGGATAATTCTGACATCAGTCCTGAGTATACGAATTTTGTTGCATGTTTATTTTTCCTAAGGTACTTTAATATTTAAGGTGCCAGAGGGTAGACCATATTGTCTATAAATTATGGGCAATAAACTACCATTATTTTAGGAACCATACCTGAAATACAGGATAGAAGAACACAGAACATATCAAAGGAGTCTAAATTCCATGCTGACTACTCCTGAGTCAAAGACAGAATTAGAAGGATTTTTTTTTTCTTTTTTATATTTTTAAAGTAGGATGACTGAATTGGGGATAAGATTAATATAGAGGAAATAATACCATTAGTTAAGTACAATCTGCAATGTTCTATATCTCCATTTCTTTCTTTACTGAAAAATAATTATTTTGAGTTGCAACCTGTTAGGTCTGGTTGTTATTAGTGAACATTAGCTGATTTTGCTTCTGCTTTGGCATCACAATTTCAAGTTTTTAACTTTCATGAATTTGAAAGTGAAAAAGTGAAAGTGTTAGTCACTCAGTGGTGTCTGACTCTTTGCAACCCCATGGACTATAACCTGTCAGGCTCCTCTGTCCCTGGGGTCTCCCAGGCAAAGAATACTGGAGTGAGTTTCCATTTCCTTCTCCAAGAGATCTTCCTGAGCCTGGATCTCCTGCACTGCAAGCGGATTCTTTACCATCTGAGCCACCAGGGAAGCCCGAGTTTTTAACTTTCATGAATTGAATGAACTTAAATTTTAAATTAAAGAAACATTGCATTTTCCCAAGGGATGGTTTCTCATAACAATAAGTGACATTTACTAAATGTTTGCACATTAGATTAACTTTTTGAAAAACAATGTACTTTCCCCCATGATGGGTTATCCTTAAGAAAAGTCTGTGTTTTAATTTAATCCTTCAATGCACTCTCATCCTGTGAATAAGGTCATTTTAATGAATTTTGCATTAGTTCCAAAAATCCTGAGCAACCTAATACATTCCTATAAATTACATACTTGGGGGATTTCAGTGCCAAGCTCTAAATCTAATTTAATAACAGTAAAAAATGTTATTGTATCTTTTTTGATGGCTTCTGAATTTTATGTAGGTTACAATGATGAGCAAGCTGATCAGTGGAATCAGTGCCATGTCACAGGCCTTATGATAAAAATTTAGACCACAGAAGAGATGAGATAGAGGCAAAAATAGGAAGAAGAAAGCAACAAGATACATCAAGTCAGGTTTCCCTTTTAAGAAACACACAGAAAATGCAGAGGGTACAGGGATCATAAATTTCATTTTTGACTTTAAGACAAGTTATTGTCTCCTGTTTTAATTTTTTTAATCAATTTCCCCCCCTGATTTTCTTATCCTGTTTTTAGTGAAGGATATGGAGAAAATGTATATGTTAGCAGCTCTTAAAGATGATTGTAAAGGGAGACTGACCTTGCTGATAAGACACCAAGTTCACATTTCAGGGAGAAGAGTTCCTTGTTCCATAAAAAGGGAATGAGAGGGGGTGGGAAGCAATGTTGCAGAGGGCAAGGTTGGTGAGAACAACCAGTGGCTGCAGATAGAAAGCATGCATTTATTAAAAGAGACAGTTGAAAGATTTATTTTTAGTGGAATCCTAGAGAACCCACTGAAACAAGGCTTCAGTAATCCTACCCGAATTAAGATATTCTAATGAAGATAGATTTCTTAAGTGAAAGTGAAAGTGAAATCGCTCAGTCCTGTCCGACTCTTTGCGACCCTGTGGACTGTAGTGTACCATGCTCCTCCGTCCATGGGATTCTCCAGGCAAGAATACTGGAGTGGGTTGCCATTATTTCTTAAAGAAGCTGGTAAATAAGCTGAGATCTGCGTTAAGATTGCATAAGGTTCAAACGAAGTTCAGTTTAGTAGCAAAGGTAATTGTCTATTTTTTTAATGATAAAAACTGTTAGGTAATTAGATCAGAAAAAAGAAGTCCAAAATAGTGGTGGCTAAAAGACAAAGAAAGAGAAAATCCCGTGAAAAGGGAACAAAGGAAAAGTCTGCGGACCTGAGTGAGAATCTCAGGTGAAACAAACGCCCCCACTTATTGGCTAGCCCTAATTTGCATAGGGCAGGCTCAGGGGGGAGGAGACAAAAATGTATTAAAAGAAAAAGCCAAGACCCAATGGGGTCTCTCCTCTGGGGCCTGCCTGCCTTCACATCTCAAAGGTGTACTATCCTTTGTTTACCAAATAAAACTCTGAGCTGTAACTGAGCTGTAACACTGGTCTGCCATTTCAAATCTTTGTTGTGCCAAGACTGAACCGAGGAAACTACACACTCTCTAGAACAAAACTACTTTTAATACACAAAAGTTTCAAAATCAGATTTTATTTAGTTAAAAACCTGGTCTTAAGTGATATATTGTTGTATAGAGTACATTAACAGACACACTGTCCAGTTGTAGAAATTAGTTAGGAGAGATTAATTTTATATTACTTAAAATAAGGGAGGGAAACCAATTCACAAACTGAAGTTTATAGATCAAATCGTTTTCTTCACATCTTTCATTAGCAATATCTTCCATATCCTGTGGCTCTTCATTAACCATTCCATGTGCTCCTCTCTCTCCAGTTCTCAAACTCTCATCCCCATCCTAATCTCTTAATTCCAATCTAATCTCAATAAATAGCAACAGATATTTATTCAACATCTACAACTAGTTAAGCAACCTGATGAATGATGAAGATACATCCATCTGTGGATAAAGCAGAAAGGCATTTTCTGCCTTCAGGATCTTCTGTCATTCATTCTAGTGGTGGAAATAGACAATAAAAAGGAAAAATAAGTAAAATATACAATATGTATTCAATATACACATATATTGAATACATGCATATGTATATATGAGTGACTTTACTTACTTACTTCAAAAATATAGATGAGAACCAAAACTTTAAAGAAGTTAAGAAGCAAGCCATGCAACTACACAAGGGAAGAACATTCTAGGCTAAGGGAATGTCAAGAACAAAAATTATGTTTGTGTAGTCATTTTGGATGACTGGGCTCAAGGATGGGACAGAAGGCCTGTGTGTTGAAGAAAATAGCAGAAGGAGAAGGTTAGTAAACATTAGAGTCACAGAATGTGTGTGACTTTACACATAATAGAAAGACTTCTCCTTTTATTCTCCATAAGATGGAAGCTGTTGGGAATTTCTGAGTAAAAGAAAGATACTATCTCATTCTTCTTGAATAGGCTCTGAGCTGAGGAATAGAAGCACTAGAGTGAAGGAAGGCAAGGGTAGACACAAGAAACTCAATCAGGAGGTGTTAACAATTTAAGAGAGAGACAAAAGTGTTTTGGACCAGGGTGATGGTAATAAGTGTGATAAGAGGTATTAATAGCAGGATGCTGAATATACTTTGAACTCAGCACCAATAGAAATTTTTTTGATAGACCATATGGGAGTTGAGGAAAAAAAAAAGAGAATTGAATTGCTGTTACCTATGATAACAAACATTGCGAATGAGTTTGTTCGGAGATGAACACTAGAAACTAAGTTTTGAATATATTCTGTTTGAGAGGCCTACCATATGCTTAAATTGATAGGTCAGGTAGGCATCTGGCTATATGGCTTTGAGTCCGGAT
The DNA here is from genome assembly GCF_019320065.1 of Cervus canadensis. NCBI lineage: Eukaryota > Metazoa > Chordata > Mammalia > Artiodactyla > Cervidae > Cervus > Cervus canadensis. Next base: position 52,339,000 of record NC_057401.1, on the reverse strand, counting down.
TTAGGAGAGAAAACTGAGCAACAGATATTAATTTGCAAGCATATAGGTGGTATTTTAATCTATGAAACTGGTTGTGATCACTAAGGCAGTGAATGCAGACAACATAAGGACAAAGCCTGAACTTTGGGCATTCTAACATTCAGACATGAGGTAAATAGAGAAACCCAAAAGAGACAGGAAGGGACAGCCAGGGAGACAGTGAGAAAATAAGATGAAGGTACTGAATCTGGAGAACAAAGGAGAAAGTGCTTCCAGGACAAGGATGCAATTAGTTGGGTTAAAGCTTCCTACAGATGAAGTCTGATGTGGGCTGAGAGATGAGCACTGGGTTCAGTGATACGGAGACCACTGTGCTGGGCTGTGCTTAGTCGCTCAGTCATGCCCAACTCCCTGTGACCCCATGGACTGTAGCCCACTAGGCTCCTCTGTCCATGGGATTCTCTAGGCAAGAATACTGGAGATGGTTGCCATGCCCTCCTCCAGGAGATCTTCCCAACATAGGGATCGAACCCAGGTCTCCCACATTGCAGGTGGGAGACAACAGGGAAGCCCAAGAATACTGGAGTGGGTAGCCTATCCCTTCTCCAGGGGATCTTACTGGTCCAGGAATCAAACTGGAGTCTCCTGCATTGCAGACAGAATCATTACCAGCTGAGCTACCAGGGAAGCCCATGGAGACAACTAGTTACTGTGAAAAGAATTTTTGGTAAAGTAATGAGACAAAGCATGATTGGAGAAGGTGCAACAGAAAAGGAGGAGAAACATTAAAAACACTCAGCTAAAGAAGGTCCTTTTCAAGGAGCTTTGCCATAACAACAACAATAAAAAAAGTAAATAAAGAGAGCAACAGGTAGCAAGGAAAATAAGGTCAAAAGAGGACTTTTGCTTTATCTCTCTATTATCTACCTATTATATATTTCTATCATAGGCTTCCCAGGTGGCACAGTGGTAAAGAATCCACCTACCAACTCAGGAGATGCAAGAGATGCGAGTCTAGTCCCTGGGTTTGGGAATAAGAAATGGAGTGATCCCTGGAGTAAGAAATGGCAACCCACTCCAGTATTCTTGCCTGGAAAATTCCATGGACAGACAAGCCCAGGGGGTTACAGTCCACTGGGTCACAGAGAGTCAGACACAACTGAGCACGCATTTTTACACTAAAAAAAAAATCTCTATCATTTATCCATTCATTCATATTTATTCAATACTGGAAGAAATTTTGATAGGCTAAAATGATTGATATAAGGGAGGAAACAATGACTCTGAGGAGAAGGGAGAATTGTTCAAGCAATGACCCTGAAGGAGGCACAAATGGATGGAATCTCATGACAGGGTTAGGATGGGTCTTACCTGGGAGCATGAAGGTATTTGTGAAGCCCTGTGAAGAATATAAGGTGCAGAATTCAGACACAGATGCCATTAAGCAGGTATTTGCAATGTGGGAACATGTGAAAATTCTCGGATTGCTATTCCATTTCTCAGAGTGGCAGGAAGCAAAGTTGTTGGTTGAGACTAAAACTTGTAGGCAGTTTTGGAGGTTTGATGAGGGAAAATCAGGGATGAAATGAATACCAGAAGAATGGAGGAGTTTGGTCTGGGAAAATAAAATAGCTGAGTCAAGTTTCTCTTGAAATAGGACAAGGTCTTTGAACTGTTCCACTTAAATCATGAAATTCTTTAGGAAGCTTATTCTCTGTGTTACTGCTTCTTGTGTTCAGTGCAGATATGATCAATACAGGCTTTTCTGATCAATGCAACCATGTGAGACTCATCACCTGGCTCGGCACCACCTCTAGAAACATGTAATGCCATGGGCCATTGTGTGAACAGGCTCAACATCCAATGTGGGGGCTCTTTTGCTGATGACAGAGTACTTGAAGGGATGTTACAAACAGGTTAGACAATTCTCCCAAAGGGGAAGGGTGCTACATTTATTAGAGAAACCACTATGTCATTAATAATAAAAGGGGAACAGCTTCTCAACATCTTTTCAAAAAGCTGTTATTACTTGAGTGGTAGTGATTATACATTTAGACCAGATAGATTTTTTTTTTGTTGTTTCTTTATCCGTGATCAGCAGCACAGGGGAAGACATGCAGCAAGACTGTAGCTTGCTCAGACACATTCCACGGAGAGAAAGGCAAGGGAATTGAGGGTATGTGCAGGGAAGGAGTGATAATGATTGACCAGGGTAAAAGCTGGGAAGGAGGAAAGAGGATATGAAGCCCAGGGCATGAGGAAGAGAGGAAAAAATTGGCAAGATGGTGTGACTGTTAAAGATCTAGAGAGTGAGATAGAAAGGTAGCAGGCATAGTCAGAGACCGGGAAATTAGGAAGTAGTACTGTGGAGGGTTTGTAGTTATTGGAATGTCAAGGTGGCAAGGAACCTGGACCCTACTTTAACTCCTTCTACTTTTCCTTTTTCTTATTCTCTTCAGTAGTAGTTCCACCTTCTAAAGGTAAATTATCCTTTACAAGCTGGAAAATGGAGAATCTTGCCCAAAAGAATGGATGGGGAAAAAAGGGTGATGGTCAAGAGACTGGAAACCTACAAAGAAAGATGGCAGCCAAGATATTCAAATAATTCACATTTAGTATATATTTTCCCTTTTAACTCTGAGAAATCATTTATTTTCACAAACTTGAGTGATTTATTGATGATTCTATTTCAATAAAATAATTTTGTGTCTCTGTCTGCAGTATGGATGAGTTGAAAATTGAAAAAAATACATATGACCACCAATTTATGAAATAATGCAATGCCTGTCAACAACTTCACTCTTTTTCCACCATTGAATTGACTAATTGTTTTTCTCCCACTGAAGGACACAATATGGGTTTGAAGGTTTATACAGGAGCCCAGATTGTCTGATACCATATCAAGGGGATCTATTGTTCTATATGACACATTTTCTTTTGCTTAAACTTTTCTGAGAAGGCCATTACTATCTAGAAAAGAGGAAGGGGGAGTAGAGCTTTAGATTATTTTGGGAAAGTTAGAGACAGAATTAAGAAACACTGAAATTATGGAAATTCTTAATATATATATAATCTTATATGAAAAATAGCAGGCATAGAGAGGCAGATAGCTTTGATAGCTCCTACAAGCTAAATGCCCTGGATTGAGATAGTTATGGATCACTGGTGATAAATGATGAGAATTTAATTTGGACTGTCTAACCACAAAAAGAATAATTTACCAAGTTAAGCTAATAAGCTTGTACTTTATTTAAGAGACAATTATTTTAAAATTATGTATTCATACATATGGGGCTTCCATGGCAGCTCAGTCAGTAAAGAATCTGCCTGCAATGTAGGAGACCTAGGTTCTATACATATGCTATTGCTACAGAATTCTTATATAACAAATTTTATAGAGAGAGCATGTATTTATATATTAACTATACATGTGAATAAAATGTATATTTAACATAAACTTGATAAAATCTCAATAATAGTTGGTTATAGCCTCTTGCTGAGTTAAGTTTTTTAGTAAAAAGGTTTATTTACACTGGAGATAACAGAGTTGGAAAAGGTAATCTTGCTCTCCTGAACTGGGAGAATGTTTCAGATTCCATTTGCAGATGCCCTTCCAAGGCTATGCTCCTTACTTTGACACAATTTTGTGTATAAGTGTGTCTGTGCGTGTGCACATACACACTTTTTTTTTTAATTGAAAAAGTGTCCCAAATTGTTAAATTCTAGAACTAAAGAAGCCTGGATTCAACTCTACCTTTGATCATCTTAAACACAAATACATTCAGTCTAGCAACTGTGTAATTCTAATGTAGTCTGGTATAATATAAAATCCCAAACTCATTAAATAGTTTTTTCTTCCCTGGCTCAGATTCAAATCAAGCTTGGAAAGTTTGGCGGAGTGACAAGGGTGGGGGAGTGGGGTGCTGCTGGCTTCTCTTCTCTTGTCTCTGCTCCCCTCCTGCTCTGATCAGCTTCTGTTGTTGACCTCTTGAAGACTGGTCTCAGAGGGATTAATCATGGGTGGCTAGTGCAGTAGCGATCTGGTGTTGTTGACTGCTCCCACAGCAAATGATCTCAGACTAACTCCTCTCTTATACACTGCTTTGGTGGAGTCCTTGGCAATTTTTTTCTTCTGAGTCTTCTAGGTTGCTCACCTGATGAGGACAATATCTTTCCTGGGATGGCTACTTGTGAGTCTTCCTCTGCCCCTAGATTCCAGTATCCACCTCTCTGTTTTGGTATCTCCATACCCTATCAGATCAAGTGCTCCGTGGGATCCCTTTTAAGGGCTCTCCATAGCAAGGCCCATGTTTGGAATCTGAGAAACTTCTCTGGGTGCAGAAATGGAGATTGACCCAATGTACTCCCCTCCTTTTTCTCTGAGCCTCAATTTTCACAAATGTCTCCAAGTCACTTTCCCTTGACTTGAGGTTAAGGGGAAGCACCACCTCATTTCCCCATGGATGGGGTGTGTGGTTGTCAGCATAGCTCACTGACAGTCGTCTTGAAAGAAATCATCTCAGCCCTTCAATTGTTTTAGACTGAGGATAGCTACTAGCTAACGCTGACAGGGCCAGTATGGGACTCCTCTCTTCTCTTCTCCACATTTATTTGAAAATCCTGAAGGAACTGTTTAAATTAGCATTTGTTTTAACATCCAGGTGGATTTAGAGCTTACTGTTTTGTGCTTCACCTTGAACAGATTATGTGAAAGAAGTAAGAGTGGCATTTAATAACCTGTTCTAGTCCCAAATTGAAAAATACAGCAACATGGAGATAAGTCTGTGAGAATATTTTGGAAAATGGAACCAGTGTACAAAAATGGCAAGATAATACTGTAATGTGAGATGCTGAACACCCAAGTCTGGAGGGACAACTTGACACTGTGTTCTCAGAATGAAACCTTTCTGTTTCTGACTTGGCCAATGAGGCACATCTTTATTTAAAGTGGCCTATAATTTTCTTTTCTAATCCAAGTTTTGACTTCTTAAAGAGAAAAAAGACAGTTGTATGGAAATGCAAAATCTAAGAACCAAAGGACCTCATTTCATGTTGTAAATGAGGTCACAAGGAAAAGCATCACTTAAGTTTCAACAATTTTATATTCTGGCTATTTCCTTGGTCATATGGATCCAGTGCTACACCAAAATCTTCAGACATCTACAATAGCCTAGAAAAATGTCCTGTCCAAACACCCAGTAGGTTTATGTATTCTAGCCTAAACTGGTCCTCATAAAGAAATAAAATTTTAATTCCTATCTCCATACTGTCTTTGGTATGGGAAATAGATTAGCTTAAAAGGTTGTATTGTGTCAATGGGAAACAAGGATTAAAATGTTAAATTTTAATACAGATGACCCTTGGTTACCTGTATCATAATGACAGAATTTATGAATTATCTCAGATTTCAAATACCTGTTTGAGAGATAGGATGACAAAGGACTCACACTTGTAGATACTGGTCCACATTCTTAGGTCAGAATCAACTTCATAAAACCTGTATTAAAATTAATAATCTGCTAGAATCTTCTCAGTTTGGCTTGTCTTGACTCGAGATTGAGTGAGCCAAGCAAAGCCAGAGTTGGGAGGTCTTTGAAGATAGACTTAAGATTTCATCTGATCGGCCGGAAGTGTGGTGACGATGATGACGGCAGCTGGAGGAAGGAAGAGAAGGAAGGAAGAGAAGGCCGGAAGTGCTACATCTTGAGCGTCCCAGGCAGAAAGCAACCTGACTTTCTATACCGGAAGCTCTTTTCCAGGGTGTAGGGAAACGGTCCGCCTGGCTGGAAGTCCCACATCTTCGAGCTCCCCCATCTTTTCAGAAGTTTTTCTGTCTCTGTGCTTGCTTCTGTGCTCTTTCCCCGTTTTATCTGTATACCAGAAAAGGATTCATTAATGTCTCTCTGCTAGCGTCACTAAACGGGTGGAGCCAGCGTTCCTTCCCTGTACCATCATGTAGCTAGGAAGTAGCACCTAGGGGCAGTTGGACCGCTGGGATCCCAAAGGAAGAGGGGAGGGCTCAGAACTCTGCTTCTGCTTCTGCCACCAGGACACAGTCTCTTCAGCCTCTCCCCCAATGCTGTCGCCATGCCCCCTATGGCCCTCTGTCTCCCTGTGATTGTGGCCACTCTGCTGTGGGGAGCATCCCCTGTCAGGGGACTCATTCGAGCGACTTCAGACCACAATGGCAGCATGGAATTTGCAGACCTCCCAGCTCTCTTTGGGGCTGCCTTGAGGCAGGAAGGACTTAAGGGGTTTCTCGTGGAGGCTCAGCCAGCCAACGCCTGCAGCCCCATTGCCCCACCTCCCCCAGCCCGGGCCAACGGATCAGTTTTCATTGCATTGGTTCGGAGATTCGACTGCAGATTTGACCTCAAGGTCCTACATGCTCAGAAGGCCGGGTATGGTGCAGCCGTGGTACACAATGTCAATTCCAATGAGCTGCTGAGCATGGTGGGGAGTACCGAGGAAGTCCAGCAGCAGATCCGGATCCCTTCCGTGTTCATCAGCGAGAAGAGCTCTAAGTACCTGCGTGCCTTCTTCATCTACCAGCAGGGGGCTCAGGTGCTTCTGGTCCCTGACAGTGGATTCCTTTTGACCTATTTCTTCATCCTTTCCTATGGGATTTTGGCAATGCTCATTTTGGGCACGGGAGCCATAGCGATAGTTCGTTGGATCCATTTCCAGAAACAGCGCTGGCGGAATCGGCTGACCAAAGAACAACTGAAACAGATTCCTACCCGCGACTATCGCAAGGGAGACCAGTATGATGTGTGTGCCATCTGCTTGGACGAATATGAGGACGGGGACAAGCTGAGGGTCCTCCCCTGCGCTCATGCCTATCACTGCCGCTGTGTGGACCCGTGGCTCACTCGGACCAAGAAGACGTGCCCTATTTGTAAGCAGCCTGTTTGCCGGAATCTTGGGGAGGAGGAGCAGGAGGAAGAAACTCAGGTGCAAGTGGGCCACGAGGAAGGGGGCCTGAGAAGCCTCCCTGCCTAAGAGCGAACCTCACTTCTGGGCTCCAGCACTGTACTTCCCACTAACTTTGGCTCCTTAGCCCCAACCCCCTTTGTGTTTCTTGGGTCTTCAACAGATCCCTCACACTCTCCATCCTCCTCTTCCTCTTCCACTGTCAATCTCATCTGATACTCCCTTTCCTTCCCACCATTAGCCACAGACTTGCACAGACCCTTTTCCTCCCTCCAGTCTTCCAAGTTGAGTGATGGGGATAGTTCTACCTCAGCTTTCTCCCTTTCCCAGCCCCTTCCTCCTGCGGGATTTGGACGTGCAGAGGAACTGGGTCTTCACTTACTGGGTTAATAAAAACGATGCATGCGAAAGCCATGGGTGAGAGCTGTCAAAAACAATTCAAAAGAGCATATTTTTATTATTTGTGTCAAGGATGAAAAAATAATTTGAAATATTATTTTAAGTAACTCAGAATATCTTAAATTGACTTTGGGATATTAACATTTCACATTTGTCCTCATAGTGCAATTTCTCATACCTAAAATTTTCAATGCCTCTCCTTTACCTGTTTTAGATCCGGTGCATATGAAGTAGTCTACACTTATCTAAATCTTTGTCATCAGTCCCTAAAGAATGCAAAGCTCCTGCAGTGTCTATCTACATGGTTATGAGAAAAAAAATAACTCTGTTGTAGGTCTCGGATCCTCTGCTTTTGCTATAAAGTGGCTCTGTAAAAAGATTTAGTTGCATGTTATCCTTAGTATTCTGATCCTACTAACTGGGGTGGAATTTTAAGAGAATGCTTTTTAGCTTTGTCTTTTCCTCTCTTGGAATTAAAAACCGATTTAAGTGAAGGAAGCATGCAACATCAAATACTTTTCACCTGAGAGTGGTAACTGTTCATCCATGGCAAGGGTCTTCTGTGTCTAGAGATACCTGTGTAATTGCAAAAGATGGGAGTGGTATAATACAGGACCATTGAATTTGCCCTTCCTTTTTACTTTTTCTTTATTTTATTATTTTTTTTTATTAGTTTTTTTTTTTTTTTTTTTTTACCCTTCCTTTTTAGAAATTAAGGTCATTTTCACTCTTTAATGATTGTTAATGTTAGCTAAGCTATTTTTCATTTGTATGGCCAATTTCAACTCATCTCAAACTTCCAAACACTACATTGATAATGCAAATAACTAAATACTCTCAATATAGCTCTTTGGATTAGACTGTTTTGTTGCATGCAAGCCTTGAAGTAAACTCCTAAACCACACTGAAAACCTTCTATTTTGGAATGCAGAATCAATAGTCATAAGAAGACTTACTATTTAAATTAATATGCAATTTTGTTTCCATAAAGATGCATTTAAGATGGTAATTCTAGGTCTAAGATCCTATTAAATCAATTGTCAATACTACTGCAATTGATTATCTATTCTATTTACTAATGTTCCACTCCAGTTTTTTGATTTGATATTTCTCAGAATATGCATTGTTTGGCAGGAGGTTGCATTGATAAACATTATCTGACACTGAAGGCTGTAGTATGCGGGGTCCCTAAGGAACAGATTCTGGAGTAGAGCTTTGTGTACATAAATTGAATGAGTTTAAAAAGTAGAGCTGGGTGGAGGTAAAAGCTGGAGGATGGTGTGGCTGCCCTGGAAGCCTTAGCAGAAACCCCCAACCCCGACTCCCACCCCCACCCCTGCCCTCAGAGAGCCCTGGAGCTGGAATGGCCCTGCAGCATTGTCCTGCAAATTGAAGCGAAAGAGCTGAATCCATGTGCCCCTTAAATGATCTGTCATTTCTTCCAGGCTGTCACAGGGACAGAGGAGTGACATTGGGTTGGGCAGCTTTGTTCACACAAGGACAATTACTGGAGAAAGACTCAGCTGTGTGAGAAATTTCACTAGTTTGTGTGTGTGTGTGTGTGTGTGTGTGTGTGCGTACGTGCACACACACGCACAAAGGTCCTTTCTGTTTTAATATGATTCCCTGAGTCAGTCAAACTCCAGGAGATAGTGAAGGACAGGGGAGACTGGTGTGCTGCAGTCAGTGGGGTCGCAAAGAGTTGGACACGATTTAGTGACTGAACAACAACAATCCAGAAATTGCCTAATTGATATTTTTATGAGCTTCTTCTAATGTGAGTTAATACCAAAAGGGTGGGCTCTGCTAAACTGCATCAGTTATGAAACGAAAATAGGAAATAAAGACAGCTAAAGGTTTGCAGCAGACTTTTACCCAGGTCCCAGGCTCGAAAGTGGCGATTGCTCAATGTCTCATGTATTCATTACAAGCATCGGTTGAGCTTCTATAATGCCCTAAGCCCTGCATGGACCAGTGATGGAGAAGAAAGATCCCATCCCTAATTCACTGATCTTCAGGAAGAAACAGTCATTTTGTAGCATGATGCTTGTGACAAGTAGCAAGAAGGGATAAGTGATCCAGAAAGAATAATCCAGTGCTATGCTGGAGTGGCTCATATGGGTTCAAGAGAGCTAGCTGTTAAATTTTTAGAAACCTTGTCACATTGTTGCTAAATATGGGTATTATTAAAAATCATATTATATAAATTTACCATTAAATAAATTCTATTAAAAACATATTTAATACATATTCAGGGCTCATCACTTCATAATTATTTTATTTTATGCTCTTGAGGTTCTCTATGTCTATTAGGACTATCTAGTGGAAAACCATATAATGGTGTGTTGCTATGCGTATCTTCCCATCTCCGAGTTCAGTGACATTATATTGGAGCCTGAAATTGATCATGATGGGAGTATTTATGCCACAGAAACTGGCAAATGCTTTCTCCTTCATCTTACTCCATCAGAATATCATTTACTGTTTTGATGATTATCTAGACTTAACAAAGTAATGGAAAAGTGTTAACAATATAGATTAAACTTAAATATGTCATGTCTAAAGCTAATATATTGTGAATAGTGCAACAAATTGAGGAAATATTCTTCCAGTATTTGAGAGTATTATCTGATTGGGCAAGTAAGTTTTCATGTCATTGATGAATTAGTGAAGTTGTCACATACATTTTCATTTTCACACTTTTTTTTTTACCTCATTAAAATAATGGAAATATCAATCAATATTTATGGCAGAACTACATTAGTTTGTCAATGATATGAACCACTTCTGAACTGGGAAGTAATCAAACATTTATTCATAGACTAATTTTATGAAATCATGGTGGAATTGCAACCATAGTTCGTCTATGGGCACAAAATTTCAGCAAAAATAGGACAAATATTCTGTGAGAATAAACTGAAATTGACTATGCAATATTTACAACAAAGAGAATATTGCATATTTTATTATTTTCATTAATTGTGTACTTCATACCTCTTTGCATCAATAAAAATTATGTACATATAGGTGTCCATGCATTTTTTTTTCCCCACAAGAGTGAATTGTTAAACCTTTATTAGCTGGATAAACCAAAGCTAATACAGAAATTTGTACAGTTACTGTATGAACACATGGGGTGCCATACAAGGACCACAAAGGCTGGAGTGAGGGGAGGAAGAAGAAGAAAAAGAAGGCTGAACTGGGAGCACTTTAAGAATTCAGGCTCCTCTTTTTCTACTGTGCTGTGTTCAGCTTTATAGTAGATCATGAAGAAGATAAAATGCACAAGGTCTTTTCCATTCTGTCATCAGTATTAGTGATCACAAAGGCACTAATTATTGTTTGGACTAGCTGCAGATACTCAAATTCAGCACTTCTTATAGTCCATCCCGTTTCTGATACAATCACATCTTCTGTGAGCCTATTAAGCCCTGTTGAAATGACCTGCTTTCCCTCTTGAGATGCTTCTAGGAGTGTGGCTCTGTGTGGTTCCTCTCTCGAGTGCTCACCATGGCAGAACTATTTCCTAGAGTTACTTGGGGAAACTCAATCTTCCCCTCACTATTAGAAGGCACATCTATTAATATTTACAAACAGCAGGACTGCGTTTCCCAGGTCCTTAGTTCCATATTGTACACAGTGGGGCTCAAAACCTTTGAGACTGTGATGGAATGTTCTATTCAACACACCATAGGAGAACATTTCTTTAGGCGATATTCTACCCTCAGCCCTCTCAGATCATTTTTCCTGGGTCCCAGGCCATGACTCTGTCCCCTTCCCATTTATTTTGCTAGTTTGCTCATATGGATGTACCTTATTTAATCTTTGTAGAAGTCATATGATGGAGTATTTGACAAAAAAATACCTTTAAGTTCATGCTTTTTTTTTTTTCCCAGTCAAAATATTTTTACAAAATTTTTAGGACTTTTAGAAAGTGATTTGTAGAAATATTTTTTAAAGATGATGTAGGATTTTTATAACCTAATCTTATTTCTTTAAAAGATACTGTTTTATTTTTTAAGTTCCTTATATAGCACCTCCCAAGACTGTAAATTCCTTAAGAGAAGAAACTATAAATTTTACCTCATTATCCTGGGGTACTAGCTCGGCCTGAATGAATACATAAGTGATTATTTTAAAATAACTTCTTTAAACTTGATTGTATAAATAGGATTTTAAACATTTTTTCATAGTGAATTTGGCTTGTATCAAATCAGTGTGGAGAGAAGTCAGTGGCATGTTTTGAAGATGTATTGATGGTAGCAAGAGCACTGCAGATTTCCACAGCCTCTGCCCTTTTCTCAGATAGCCATCCGAACTCCACACAGGTAAAAACACATCTATTCATCCATACCTCCATCTTTCCACCCAACTATTCAATGAAGAATTCATTTTGTAAATATTAAGTTGTATCTGTTGTATTGGCTATATAATGGTATCAGGATAGATATGATCTTACCTTCACGTGAAGAAAAGAATATTAAGCCATCACATAAAATGTGAAAAATACTGTGATAGAAAAATTCTCAGAGTAGAAGACTTTAGGTGGGGGAAAAGGATCTAGACATAAAAATGTATGGGAGGAAGTAAAAATTATCCACATCTAAACGGTGGATAGGGGTTGACCAAAAATAGGAGAGGCAAGAGGGTTTAGGCTGACTGAAGTAAAATACCTGTGAACTTGAAGGGGAAGAGAACACAGCATGTTCTAGGAACAAAAAGACTTGCAGTATTTCCAGGACTTGGACTGTGAAACAAGACAGGAGAGGTGAGGCGGCCAGTGTGATTAGGGACTGGACCTTGAAAGGCTCAATGAACTTGTTAGAGTTTAAAAATTCTCTTAACTGTAGAGAATGGTTACTAGGTGGGAAGAGAGGGTAAGATGCAATTTGGGAAGCCAGGTGGAAAGTGGTGCAATAACTCATATGAGGCAACTGGATACCTGACCTCAGTTACTGGCTGTGGGATTGGGGAATGGGGAAGGAATCTCAAGTGAACTCTTAGCTACAAGGAACTGGGAGAACGTTAAAAGATCCAAATGAAGAAATCTTCACAATCAGAAGACACAGGTAAGACATACATCTCTATGTGGACCAGGTGTATCATCTTCATAAAGGTGATCATTTTTGATCATTTATATTTGAGAGCTATTGTTTAGTTTTTCTCTTTAACAAAACCGATTAACCTAATAGTAGAAGAGATGGAAGAAACAAAGAAGGAAATTATTTTGAAATAGAGGAGTATTTTCTGGTATTCTCTAGATTTATTGTTTAACTTGGAAGCAAAATCAAAATGAGACGCCAGACTGTGCTTAATATATATGCTCTCTGAGCCTTTGCATATAATGTGTTTGGACAAACCAGAGGCAGAGTCAGGGTCTCTGGCGATGTCTTTCAAAGGGGATTAAAAACCACAGACACGAACCAAAAAGCTGGGAGGACATTTCAGGTCTGTCCTCTTGATTGAAAAGGGCACTAAAGGATTTGTAACAATTTCAGGAGAAAGCAAATAGTAGTAAATAATAATTGTTGCATGAAAGCATGGCACTATTGGTTTATAAAAGCCCATTCAAAGTTTTAAAAATCAGAGACATATTTCTATAATATTTATCTAGAACACAGATATAATGCTTAAAGGAGCCTCATTAGTGAATTTGATCTTTATTCAACATTTGACCATGATTAGTAATTATTTGTGGGTAATTTGCTCTTGTTATCACTGTAGGTTATTGTTCTTATGAATTTCAAACTGCCTATTTTTTTTTTAAGATAATTTTATTTACTTAAAGATGAAGAGGAACTTTGTTGTCTGAGATTGCCTGTCGAGCACTTAATAGTCAAAGAGATGGTTTAGTTTGCCTGGAAAAGGAAATGTGACCCTGGGATTACACCCTTGAGAGATGATACTTCAATTCAAATTGGGATTCACAGAGTAATTGCAGCCTGTGGTAATGCAACTTCAACATCTTAAAATAGCTGTTATATGGGTAGAGCTTTCCCCTAGAGGAATGGCAGTGTTCACTAAGAGATGTCTTTTGTCTCTTTCAAACCACTAGAGCAGCCTTTGAACAAGGCTGAACAAAGAAGCACAATATTTAATATTTTTCTAGAGTGATTTGAAAATTCACTGCAAACAAATATATTCTGTTTTGGATTGTGCTGCAAATAAAAAATAAAACAAGTAAACAAAATAATGTATGAAATGACTTCATGTTTGGGTTATTTTGATGTGTGTGTGTATGTGTGCTTCTAATAGTAGCCATAAAATTTGGACATCCTGGAGCTCTTCCTTAATGTGCAAGCAAGTAACTGAACAAACTCTTCATGTATTGGGTCATTAAACATATTTTCTCTGTGTTCTTTTCAGAAAAACACATAAAGAATAAAAATACGTCACTATTTTTTCTATCCCTAGTAGGCAAACAGTGACTGACAACTAACTGTGAGATATTTCTTAATTCTTAAGTGTACAAATTGAGCCAGTGGTTTTCTTAAATATACAGTGAATTGAGTTGTTTCCCTTTTTTTGTTGGTGAGAGTATCGACAAGAAATTTTAAAAATCTTCTTTAGAAAAAGGCCCTTAAAGGGTTCTTTATTCACACAGAGAGTTGTAAATCACAGAAAAACATGAAGATGAAGTGGAATGTGGCAGATGGGAAGCTAGACCACACTTAAAAGATAAGAGACTGTGAGTCATTCTTTTCTCACATCCAGAACTGATTAGATGACAAACTGCCTCCAAGGAAGACTGTTAGGAAGAGAGTATGCTATCACGTCTGACTCTTTGTGATCCCATGGACAGTAGCCTGCCAGGCTTCTCTGTCCTTGGGATTTCCCAAGCAAGAATACTGGAATGAGTTGCTGTTTCCTACTCCAGGGATCTCCCCAACCCAGGAATTGAACCCAGGTCTCCTGCATTGTAGGCAGATTCTTTACCATCTGAGGCACCAGGGAAGACCTGGAAAGAGAGTACCTAAATTGAGATGATAGAGCATGACTGTCAGAATGGTTATGAAAGTTCTAAACCAAGAAAAAAAGACAAAACCCATCAGAAAGCAAGTGAAAAGATCGAGAGTCCAGAGAGAATGGATTTATATCGCATTGGAAGAGCAAGAAAATAAATGACAGACAGGTAGCAAGGTTGGGTGATCAAGAGGACTGAGATAATAAGAGGAGGGACAAAATGTCTTCAGGTTGATCCAATAAGTTCAGAAATGAAATCTGCAAGGGCCCAGAGGCAGTTAGGCAACTCATTTAGAAATCCTTGAATATATGGTAGATGCTTAAAGGAAGTCCATTGGATACAATAGAGCACAGGCAGAAACTTAGCCTTAAAAATAAAATATCAGAGGCTCCAGTACCCAGAGACTATGAGAGTAGAAACAGAGAGAGATGCAAGGTGCAAGCCACAATGTCAACAGGCAGCACAGCTCTAGAAGCTGGGGAGCAGGGTAGATTCACTAGAGCTCTACTCAAAACACACGGGTTGCCTGGTGGGTACACTGAATATGTTACAAGGACAAGGAGATATCAAGATTGATTCTTTTTCCTCAGAAATCTGAAAATCTGATAGGGATTCCACCATCAGACATTCCCCTTTCTAAACCAAGCAGGTGGAGATCTCTTGCAGAGCTGCTGCTATACACGGCTTTACATTTATTTTGCTTTATACTAGGTAGGCTTCAGACCCCAGTCAGCCTGGTCCAAAGGCTTACATGTACAAGCTTTGCAACAGTCCTGGGAGAAGTGATTGCTGCGTGGATAGGGAATAGTCCGAGACTCTTTCTTGACATCCACCCTAATTTATCTTCTAGGCATGTAGCCAAGGGATGCTGAGCAGCACAGTTATTCTGGAGCCTTTTCCTTGGCCATGCTAAGCATGAGGTCCAAGATGAAACTGTCGGAAAGGTCTTTAGGAAACGTATTGATGAAGGAAATAAGGCTTGATTTGTTAAGGGCAGTATTAGTAATGGCCGTAACCATGTTATGAAGAAGTCCAGGAAAGTCTTAGCTATTCTAAGGAATGAATTTAATTCTTCAGGAAACAAGACCTAACATGACCTAACAGAACAGCCCACTGTGATCCTTGTCATCCTGCAGTTGTCACACAATGCCATTGCAGTCATTTTCCTTTTGCTGCTGATAAAGTATCTCTTTTACTTTTCCATAACTGGTCCAGTGAATCTATGTTTGGTCAAATACTTGAATGTACTCTCTAGGTATTATCTGTTTAGGCAGACTGATACTGGTATACAAGGAAGAGTATACAGCAGGGTGTGGGAAACCACATGCCTTGGGTCAGTTCATGTCATTGCATTGTTTTTATACATAAAATTTTACTGAAACATAGCCATACTCATTCACTTATTGTTGTTATTCAGTTACTAAGTTGTGGCCAACTCTTTGCAACCCCATGGGCTGGTAAGACGCCAGGCTTCCCTGAGCTCTACTACCTCCCAGAGTTTGCTCAAACTCATGTCATTGAGTTGGTGATGCCATCCAGCCATCTCATCCTCTTTTGTCCCCCTTTCCTCCTACCTTTAATCTTTCCTAGCATCAGGATCTTTTCTAGTGAGTCAATTCTTCGCATCAGGTGGCCAAAGTAGTGGAATTTCAGCTTCAACATCAGTCCTTCCAATGAATATTCAAGACTGATTTCCTTTAGGATGGACTGGTTGGATCTCATTGCAGTCCAAGGGGCCCTGAAAAGTCTTCTCTAACACCACGGTTCAAAAGTACCAATTCTTCAGCACTCAGCTTTCTTTATAGTCCAACTGTCACACCCATACATGACTACTGGGAAAACCATAGCTCTGACTAGCCGGACCTTTGTTGCCGAAGTAATGTCTCTGCTTTTTAATATGCTGTCTATGTTGATTATAACTTTTCTTCTAAGGAGTAAGCATCTCTTAATTTCATGGCTGCAGTCACCATCTGCAGTGATTTTGGATCCCAGAAAAATAAAATCTGTCACTGTTTCCACTGTTTCCGCATCTATTTGCCATGAAGTGATGGGACCAGATGCCATGATCTTAGTTTTCTGAATGTTGAGCTTTAAGCCAACTTTTTCACTCTCCTCTTTCACTTTCATCAAGAGGCTCTTTAGTTCTTCTTCACTTTCTGCCATAAAAAAATATATTGGATATCTGCAAAGGGCTAGTCAGTGAGTCTGGGCATTGGAAATGAATTAGGGTATATTTCTCCCCTTAAGGAGTTCATGGTATAATGGGAAAGATAGATGTATACATTGCTGATTATACTATAATGCTATAAATAGATTTTTGTTCAGTGTTAGTGGAAGTCAGAGGGGAAGTCAACTTGAGTGATGAGATTTGGCCTGAATCTTCAAGTATGAGTGGATTTTTGTAAGGAGTAGGTTAAGGTAAGGAAATCCATGGATTCATGTAGCTTGTCATGTGGACAAGCTACAAAAGAGGAAAATGGAAGTGTAGGAAATGGGAAGAAGAAAAAGGTTTAATGTAAGTTCAGAAAAATTGCATCTTTTGGCTGAGTTAATACGAATGGTGAATTGAAGAACAGTGGTACCAAAGTTGGTGTGGAGGCCAATTTTTGAGAGTGTCTATTAATGGGTCATGGAGAGCAGAAATGAATCGCATAAGGTGTTTGAAATGGTGCTTATTCATCACTATGTTCTCCATGCCTGACATTGTATATGTTCCTTAATGGAGACTTCAAGTTGCTCATGGTCAATATTGACAGTGAAACTGAGCAAGACCTTGTGGGGCTGCTTGGCATGGAAGCCCTTCAGCCCCCTGTTTCTTGACTCCTATCTCTATGACCTTCCCTGAGTTCTTTTTTTTTTTTTTCATTTATTTTTATTAGTTGGAGGCTAATTACTTTACAATATTGTAGTGGTTTTTGTCATACATTGACCTGAATTAGCCATGGATTTACATGTATTCCCCATCCCGATCCCCCCTCCCACCTCCCTCTCTATCCTACCTCTCAAATGGTTGCTAATCTGGGAATGGAGAGGATGAACAGACAGAGGAGATGGAGGGGCAGCCACAGAAACAATAGTGCAGCCTTGGGGCAGGGTTCTGGTTCCACCTCAAGGGATATACATAACAACTTCTTTAAACTCTTTAAGATGTCAGCATTCTTCATACCAGGGAAAGACCACCTGAGGCTACAATAAAGGAACCAGGAAAGCTCATCAAGAAGATTACTTGAGACCAGATTAGAGGAGGGGAGGTCCTGCATATACCCTAATCTTATCAGCACTCTCACCCTTTATAACCTTTGCTATAAAACTGCTCATCAGATCTTCTTGGGTTGGGACAGTAGTTTTCAGTCCCTGTGTCCTCCCTTGCCTGGCAAAGCAAATAAAGCTATTCTTTTCTAATTCTCTCCAAGCTCTGAATCTCCAAGATTCAATTTGGCATCAGTCTCATTATGGGTCCTTTAAGACTAAATTAAGAGTCACTGTTTCCCTTTGTACTTCAGGGTTCTAAACTTGAAAGCATCAGAAACGATGATGAGAAATGGTCTATCTTTTTTTTTTTTTTTTCTGAAGGAGTATATATTCAGAGTCAGTCAGGAAAAAAAATGTGTTCTCTTGTCATTGTGCTAAATTTGACTTTTGGAAGAATACACATAGGACTTGTTACAGAGATTGGATGAGTGCACACATTTCTTATAAAATGGGTGGCATCATGTTTTTATTTACCTGCCTAGGTTGCCTATCTGGTAATATCAAGAGTGATGAGAGGATATCAATAGAAGTGATGAAAAAACTCAGGCTTTATGAGATATCTCTTCCTATGGATCTTAACTCCCTTAGGGGATTCTACTGTCAATGA
The DNA here is from genome assembly GCF_019320065.1 of Cervus canadensis. Taxonomy (NCBI): domain Eukaryota; kingdom Metazoa; phylum Chordata; class Mammalia; order Artiodactyla; family Cervidae; genus Cervus; species Cervus canadensis. The sequence continues at coordinate 52,320,866 of NC_057401.1, read as the reverse complement.
GAAGCACATACCCAGGATAGAACCTTGTGTTCAGGGCGTGGGTGAGGAGATAAAAGAAAGGGGCATGCAGTGAAAAGAAGCTTGTTCCAAAGTGAAGTCTTACCATTTTGCTGGGGGCAAAGATGTTATCAGTTGCTTTAGTCAAGAAACAATCTGGGTTAATTATTACAACCAGAGAAGGAAAAATGTACTGTTCAGTATTAACTATGACTTATTTGAGTTTTGCTTGGCATTTGGCTACAGACAGAGCTAATGGTAGACAATACATGGAATGAATCAAGAAAGCACATAAAATGTGTATACTATCCCATTTAATCTGCTGGTTTCTTAGTGGTTTTGGGAGATAGGTGCTGTAAATCAGATTCTTCCTGGAATAGCTAATATTTACACTGTGATTGCACGGAGTACAGCAATTTGTTATTGAAGTTGAAACATCAAAAATGTACAGCCAGCCTCCTTATGTTCTTGAGAAGTTAATTCCTTTTTCTCTCTTTATTAGCATTTTTGTTTGTTTACAAGAATAAAAATATTTTCATTTTCTATGTGAAAATAAGGATGATGATGGTATGTTTGCTGGTAGGTATAAGAAACTGGGGCACAAACTTAAAAGACAAGTGTCCTATTTTTGATAATAAGTAATGAGAGTCCCTTGGACTGCAAGGAGATAAAACCAGTCCATCCTAAAGAAAATCAGTCCTGAATATTCATTGGCAGGACTGATGCTGAAGCTGAAACTCTAATACTTTGGCTACCTGATGCAAAGAACTGATTCATTTGAAAAGACCCTAATGCTGGGAAAGATTGAAGGCAGGAGGAGAAGGGGATGACAGAGGATGAGATGGCTGGATGGCATCACCAACTCAATGGGCATGAGTTTGAGTAAACTCCGGGAGTTGGTGATGGACAGGGAAGCCTGGCGTGCTGCAGTCCATGGGGTCACCAAGAGTTGGACATGACAGAGTGGCTGAACTGAACTGAATGACAACCATTTTTTTTTTATACCCCACTTTCCCCACAGCTCTTAGCACTGTGACTTCCTATTGTGACATATTAAAAGTGTGGAAATTCTAGATTTTTCTAACCATCAACACTATCCTGTGACTTGTGAAGATTATCAGAGAGGTGTTAAAGAAGATGTAGAGAGAAAGCAAACAGAAAGTGCACAGAAGCATGGGAAATCATTCTGTGGCTTCTGGTCCATCTATTTCAGACTTTTTTGTTAGGCTTCCTGTCTCTTTCACCCTCCTTATCCTTCCCATTAGCAAATACTGCACATTCTATCTTTAAAGTAGATCCCAGTTCTGACAGTGGCTCGCTATCTTCTTAGCTCTATTACTTTTCACATGAGTGATTATTGTCTTGTTCCTGTTTCCATAGGTGGTCTGTTACATCGCTTGTCTGTAGAACAGTAAGTCTTAAATTGAAGATCAAATCATATTAGTGCCCTGATTGAAACTTCTCATGCCTCCCAATCAGTCTTAAGGTACAATTCCCACTCCTTATCATGGTTCATGAGGGCTTTGTTGGGCAGACTTCTAGAATTTCCCTCAATGATCCCTGTCTCCCAGCAATCAGGCTCTTAAATAATTTCTTATTTAGTATACGGACTCGACCTAGTCATTTATGCTGATAAATAGAATAAGGCAAAGAGATGGGATCTGATTTCTACTAGATTACAAAGACTGAGACTTCCATTTTCCTGACAGATTCTACTCCCCCCTTTGTTCACTTTGATGAGACAAGCTGCCATGTTGGAGAGACCCAAAGTTCAAGATCTGAGGATAGCCTTTGGCCAGAAACCAGTAAGAAAGCAAAGTCCTCAGTCCACAGTCCAACAACTTGCAAGAAACAGAATCTTGAATTCAAAACCCTGTGAATGAGCTTGGGAGTGGATCTTTCTTGAGTTGAGACTTCAGATCACCCCAGCCCTGGCCAATACCTTGATTGTATCACTAGCCCATGAGAGACTCTGAAACAGATGATCCAGCCCAACTGCACATGGATTTCTGATCTATAGAAGCCTGTGAGATAAATACAAATATTGTTCCAAGCCACTTATTCCTGAGGTGATCTGTGACACAGCAGTAAGGAATGAATGCCTGGCTGTCCAGGATCTGGTCCCAGGTTTCTTCTCAAACCTGGCCTCCCTGTATTTCCCTCTCACTCACTTTTCTCTAACAACTGTACCATTATCTATTCTTTTTGGACATACCAAGATTATTCCGACTGCATGGACTTTTCCTGTTTCCCATGTTTGGAATGTTCTTACCCTAGACCTTCATATGACTGTTCTTCATATTTTCAGGCTTTGTTTCAATAATCCCCTTTACATAGAAGCTCTGTCTGCTCTACTTACATGGAGAAGCTATAGCTACTGTCTCCCTTTTTGTTTACCTCCTTTTTGCCCCCGCCCCCTCCTCTGTCCTTTTACCTTGCTTTAGCTTCTTTCCTGTCCTTCTTCTTCTTCTTTTTTTTTTTTTAAATTTTATTGGAGTATAGTTGCTTTACACTGTTGTCTTAATTTCTGCTGTACAGAAAAGTGAATCAGCTGTGCATATACATCCATCCCCTCTTTTTTGGATTTCCTTCCCAGTTTGGTCACCACATAGCACTGAGTAGAGTTCCCTGTGCTATCCAGTAGGTTCTCATAGTTATTTATTTTACACATAATAGAGTCAATACCAATCTCCCAATTCATCCCACCTTCCCCCTCTCCCCACTAGAGTCCATGCATTTGTTCTCTAATCTGTGTCTCTATTTCTGCTTTGCAAATAGGTTCATCTGTACCACCATTTTTCTAAATTCCACTTGTAAGCATGAATATATGACATTTTTCTTTTTCTGACTGATTTTACTCTGACAGTCTTTAGGTCCATATCTCTGCAGATGGCACAGTTTCATTCCTTTTTAAAACATTTATTTATTTTTTAACTGAAGGATAATTACTTTACGTAATTTTGTTGTTTTCTGTCAAACCTCAACATGAATCAGCCTTTTTTCTGTCTCTTGCTTTAGATTTTTTTTTTTTTTTTTTTTGCTTTAGATTTTAAATTCCATGAATGTCAGCGTTTGGTCTGGCCTCACTGCCTAGGGTATGTAGTGGCTAATTAGATATTCATTGAATTAAAGAATATATTTTACTACAACAAGGGGTGTTTCCATAAAATCATGATATTGAAACAAATACAATTAAATTGACATCTATATCTAATCTTCTTGCTTCATAACTATTATAGCAAAGAGATGAAATATAGCAAATTAAGATGAGATTTGGGGTAAGGATTTTTTTTTTTTTTGAGTGAAAAACCTGGGGCATGTGAGAGACTGTAGACAGAGAAGTTGTGAGATTTATGCACTTGCACAAATACCATCTGGTGCAGAGGTGCCCCACGGAACTTCCTATGATAAAGAAATCTTCTATTCTGTGTTGCTAATTGCAGGAGCCATGAATTGCCTGTGGTTACTGAACTCTTGAAATGTGGCTAGTGTGACTGGGTAACTGAGTGTCAATTTTCATTTCATAAATGTAAATTGAAATTGCCATTTTAGATTCTAAAGGGTATAGCTCCTCTTTGGCCCTATAATCTTATCTTCCTAATCCTCAGCCAAATGAAAGGTAAGGGCACAGTTGTGTGGGTGGATTGACAGCAGAGATTGCTGAATGATATCTTCTATGTACTTGCCTTAGATTCATGTCGAAAAAGAAAATTAGAAAAATATGTTTGCATAGAACCCAAAAGATAGCATGAAACAGTACTCTTCCTCAGTACTGATTAAGTGCCTTGCTGTAAGAATGACGATTTTCTACATGTTTGAAATTTTTCTCTCCCCTCTCATTTTATTTTTTTCTATTTTTCAGTCCTATCACTATGGTTTTGAGCCCTGGTGAAAGTAATAGAAATAAATGTTTAGTTTTTCTGCCACATCGAGAATGAGTATTCATTACTTACCAAGAGTAACTTTGTGGATAATTCTGAACTTGAAATAATCCATTTGACTCTCTTGTTCTTTGGATTTATGATGTCTCTCTTGTCATCTGGAATTTAAATCTCTGAGTTCCTGTATTTCTGCCCCTTTCTTCTTAATTGTTATCCCTTTTGCCTCCAGAGAGAATCTGAAGTGTCTTTTAACAAGTGATAGATGCAATGAAATGTCAACTGCCTCAGCTACACTTTGTATTCAAGGGAACTCTTAGCCTAGGTGCTCAGCAGTAACTCCTCGTTTCTTAAAGAGTCCGTGTCCTTATTTTTTCTTTGTTTGATAGAGATGTGGAAGGACATGTTTATTTTCTTAGATGAAAATAACAATGACTCAAGGAAGTATTCCTTACTAACACACTAATGGGACGACATCTCTGATCAGGTAGTGTGTTACACAGGACTGGAGATTAAAAGACTGGATTTAAGCGTATGCTCTGTTCCGTATTCATAAGCAACCTTGAGAAAGCTGCTAAACATCACTGCTTAGTTCCCATTCTCTCACAGGCAAAAATAGGGATGATAATATGCATGTTGCAGTGGGAACTTGATAAATCCCTCTACATGAAAACTCTTCACACACGGGAAGGGGGGTTGGGGGTTGATGTGAGACTAAATTAACAACAGCACAAAAATGTGGGCACTCATATAAGTTTTAGGAACTGAGATTGAACTTGTTCTTTCATGAGATATTTATCAGCTCCTCCCCCAGTCTAAATAGCCCTTCTAAATATGTCTTATGTCTCATGTTGTCAGGAGGATCTCCCTGACCTGTGTCTATAGCAAATTACCTTACCTTAAGCATAACTCTTAGGAGTGTCTGAAATGATCAGGTGTATTTATCAGACTCTCTCTGTATTGCCTGCCACTCTTTCCACACGCTTGAGGATGTAAATTACTTAAGGGTAGGTATGCTTACTGTTTTGTTCACTTCTGTACTCCAATGCCAGAAACATTGTCCACATATAGTAAGTGCTCAATAAATAATTTGTTGACTGGTGAATAACTCTTAAATTCATCAAGAATACTCTTAAATTCATCAGAGGCCAGCTTCTTTCTTCCATAATAGATTGTTTTTGCTGAATTTATGAACTTTCCAAAGTATTATTCACTTTAACAACTTGGCTGCTATGAAAGCCATATTTCCTTCTGGACTTATTATGGGTGGCTGTGGGAAATACAGATAATTTGTCACCCTGAATTCAGGTTAAATATTTTGGCAAAGAGTTCCACAGTTTTTCACTGGATGTCATTACAGTCTGTAGTCTGTTAAGATGGATCAAAATATATGTTTAGACCTAAAAAAGAGGCTATTAAAGTCTGTGTGCTACACTTTTATCACACAACCCTCAGTGAAGTTATTTCTCTGTACCTTGTATAAAATCCATAAAGTAATTTTGGATTGCATGTATTTAATAATCAAATATTTTTACTATGTCACCCTTGCTGATACAAATGAAATAGTAGTCCAGTAAGCATTTCAGGAAGTTTTCTCTTGCTAGTGCTCCAGCAAGGAGATTTTTGTTGTGATGGCTCGTCCAGGCTCTGGGGAATGGAAGGAATTTTTGGTGCCCCTAAAGTGTCACTATCCTAAAGAATGTCTGTAATTTGCAGCTTAAAATGTCCAGCCAACAAAGAAAGACGCACAAAGTAACACAGTGATTCAATAGCAGAAGAATTACTAGAATTGAACCCCCCCATCCCTCAGGGTGAGACAGCTATATTTTGGCATTGATTGATAAATTCAAAGCATTTCCTTGTGATAGATGTTTTATTTTTCTTAGTGGACCTCAAAACTGGAAAACTCTTCTCAGTCAAGCGACACCTCAGTTGTAGAGCAATTCCCAAACATCTCCTAGTACTCTGAGGATTTGCAGAAAGGGTTATAAACTTTCCTATACATTAATTAGCCAAGAGTGTTAATGACATTGCTTTCACAAGTTCTTATGTTGGGGCCCTCTGATGGCTAATTCATGAACCACCATGTTAAATAAAAACCAGAAAATTATTATTATTATTTTTTCCTACCACGTGGTCTATAAGTGACAATGGCATCATGGTATCAGACACATCCATTTTGAATTATTTGTATTTAAGAAAAAAAAATAGAGCTGTACTTTAGACAGTGTATTAAAAAGCAGAGAATCGGGTGGAGAGGGAGGTGGGAGGGGGGATCAGGATGGGGAATACATGTAACTCCATGGCTGATTCATGTCAATGTATGACAAAACCCACTACAATATTGTGAAGTAATTAGCTTCCAACTAATAATTAAAAAAAAAAAAAAAAAGCAGAGACATCACTTTGTTGACATAGGTCCAGATGGTCAAAGCTATGGTTTTTCTAGTATTCATGTATGAATACAAATGTGAGAGTTGGACCTTACAAAAGGCTGAGCACCAAAGAATTGATGCTTTTGAACTGTGGTATTGGAGAAAACTCTTGAGAGTCCTTTGGCCAGCAAGGAGATCAAACTAGTCAATTCTAAAGGAAATCAACCCTGAATATTCACTGGAAGGACTGATGCTGAAGCTGAAGCACTTTGGCCATCTCTTGCAAGGAGCCAAATCATTGGAAAAAAACCCTGATGCCAAAAAAGATTGAAGGCATAAGGAGAAGAGGGTGACAGAGGATGAGATGGTTGGATGGCATCACTGACTCAAAGGACATGAGTTAGAGCAAACTTTGGGAGATAGTTAAGGACAGGGAAGCCTTGCTTGCTGCAGCCCATGGGGTTGCCAAGAGTCAGACACCAGTTAGTGACTGAACAACATTTTAAGAGTGTTCTTTTATGACATATTTATAGTGATTTTGAACTAAAATTACTTTGGTGAATGATGCTATCTGCTAATCAAAAATCTTATTGAGTTCCCTTTTCTATGAGCCCAGAAATGCAGGAGAATAAAAGAGCAATAGAGGAAAAATGCTGTTGGATCAGAGAACGTCTTTTGTTTGACTATTGCTCTAACTTGATTTTTAACTTTGAGAAGTTTGGTGATGATGTATCTTGGTATGGATTTATTTGAGTTTATCACATTGTAGTTCACCCAGCTTTTTGAATCTATACATCTATATATTTCACCAAATTGGGAAGATTTAAGCCATTACATCTTTGAGTATTTTTCTCATTTTCATTAAAGGCTTAGAGGGCACAATTTTAAATCTTTTGTTATATAGTTCCACAATTCTCTGAGACAATGATAATTTCTTTCAAGTTTTTCTCTCTCTCTTTTCAGATTTGGTAGTTTAATTTTTATTCCTCTGTCTTCAAGTTTACTGATTCTTTTATTTATGCCTTCCATTCTGCTGTTGAGTCCATCTGCTGAAATATTTTTTTTCTAGTTATCATATTTTTCAGTTCTAAAATTCTCATTTGGTCCTTCCTTATAAATTTTATTTCTTTGATGAGACTTTTATTTTTCACTGTTTCAAGTGTGTTTGTAATAGCTCATTCAAACATATGATGGCTGCTTTAAAATATTTTTCTCTAATAATTCTAACATCTTTGTCATGTTGGTGTTGGGGGTTCTTTGTTACTTCTGGATGATGACTGGGTTCTGGTTTCCCAGAAGATCAGTGGAGATCTACTGGAGAGATCAATTCAGGGCTAGGAGTAACTCGTTACTACTGCACACAGGGCTTCTATTGACCCCACAGAGCAGTGAGGTGGCCTCTTTACCGCTGGGTAGGCATCTTTTTATTACCAGCTGTGGGGTTCCACTCACTTATTCAGTGGTTGGTAGGGTCCTTGTTACTGCCCTGGAGAAGGCCAGTGTCTGTGTCCCCACTGAGATTTTACTGAAGAGGGTAGAAGTGGACCACAACTGTTTTTTTTTTTTTTATTCCCCCTGATACTTGGCTGGAGTCAAGTGCTTCTTCCTTAATAGTTTCTGTCTTTCTAGATCCCCCTTTCCTGGTCTTCTAAATAAAGCGGTCAGGCTTTCATTGGGGTTTTTTTTTTTTTTTTTGGGTCTGTGTCCACTGAAGTATTTCCAGGTTGTCAGCTTCAGTTTCTTCAACTCCAAGTGTGGGAAATATGAGGGAACAAGAAATCTAGGGAGCTCACTGCTGTGTGATTCCTTCAGTCTTGAGATCCATTTACCTTCTATGGTCCACATTCACATTTCCTAAGGTTTGTCTGCCAATAACATATAAGAGTTTGAGGTGTACATAGTGGAGGCATACGGAAAGTGTGTTTATTCCATCTTTCTCTAAATAAATCCTTCCATGGTTTAATTTTTACTCTTCTTTATTTTCTTTTGCAAATGTGTTTTTGAAGCAATCAGAATTTATTTTGGTATAAAGAATAAGAGAGGGACCAAACAAAGCAGCTACCTTTTCCTTCTTGCTTTATCTTTCAAAACTTCCCTTTAAATCTTCCTTGGGTCACAGGTTATTCTGTCTCAAGCATCCCTTTGCATTTTGTACTTAACTCAGTAAACACTTTTCTTACCAGGTCGTAATGGTTTGCCTTCCCATGTGATAGCCTCAAAGCAGTGGATAATTTTTGCATCTTTTTCTGCCCCCTTCTTACCAGCCCTTAAGCTAGTGGCTGACAAAGAGGAGACTCTCATCTGAATGCCTCTGGGATGACTGAGTGAAGGAGAGAATTCTTTACCTGCAGTTGCAATTTCTTGTATTTATTGGAATCTGAATGACCAACTTCTCACCTTTGACCATTGCAGATTTTTCTTGGTAATACTGGACCATGGCCATGGCCTGAACAACCCCTGTGTAAGCCATCTCTAAAAAGGCCTAGGAAATAAAGGAATGACATATTTGGACTTGACTTACTGGTCTTAAATAAAATTCTGTACATAGTATGATTCCATGTATGTGAAGGTCAAGAATAAGTAAAACAAATCAGTGGTGACACAAGATAGGAACTGAGTTTCCTCCTGGGGTAAGGGAAATGAAGAAAATTTGTGAAGTTCTGGACATCTTCTGTATCTTGTTATTACATGAAGTACACATGTAAAAAAATAAAAATAAATGGAATTTTACACTTAAGTCTAGTGCACTTTACAGTATGTACCTCAATAAAAAGAAAAAAAAAAGTACAAGAAGAAAAAAAGATAGGAACCAAGGACTATTTTTTCTCTCCAATAACCACTCAATTATCTGAATGGCATTTATTAAATTATCCATCTATTCCTCATAGGCTTAAAGTGCCACCTTTCTAGTATATTAGATTCAAATAAATTTGAAGATATTTCTAAATTCTCTACACTGTTACCTTGATCTGTGCATTTGGCCTCTGGTTCTGAAATGTTTTGATTGTTATTTTACTGCCTGGAAGTTCTGATTTATCCTTTTTACCATTCTTTATCAGAAATTTTAAGGGTATCACTGCAATTTGTTTTCCAGTCTGAATTTTAGCATAAGTTTGGCAATTAACATAAAAGCCTTCTTTATATAGCATCTTATTGGAAATATTGAATATATCAATACTTTTTTGGATAACTGGGCCACTTAAAATATTTAATCTTCCTCTATGAGAGAACAATACTCATTTTAATTTATTGATGCATTCTTTTATGTATCTCAGGAGAGTTTTAATATTTTCTTCATAGAACTTTTGCAAAAACCTTATTAGGCTTATTCTTTATTATATATTTTATTCTTTCTTTAGGCTGTTATGATTATGAAATCTTTTCTTCTATTACTTTATGTTGTAAATTGCCTTCTTTACTTTTCTTTATAATTTTATACTTTGTCTATTTTTGCTACTTCAATTTTGGAATAATGCTTTTCTCTTAATAACAGAATTACTTCAATTAGTTTTTAGAATATAACTCAATCTTATTTTGGATTCTATTTTTTCATTTAGAAAATATCTGTTGCTCTTCCCTGTAAAGATGAGAACACTGGCAAAATGTTAATATCTTTTATGTCCTCCCCCACAACTCAAATTTGGCTGGTATATCTGTATTTTCTTTATTTATCACCTTTAACTGATTTCTTTAAGTGGATTCTGGATTCTTCACCCTCAATTCTTTTAAAAACATCTATTTCCCAGAATCAGGACATTTTGACCTACAGCTTTTGCTGAAGGGAAGCGATGCTTTCTTCCTTTTAAAGTGAGTATTAACATAGGGTATATAGAATAACATAGGGTATTAATATAGCAAAGTCCTGAGGGAAAGGCTATGAAAATGTTAGATCCTCGGTTTTCCAAAAGGAAAGTCACTTTTGGTCTGTATATGCTCATTTCTCCCTCTGCATACCTACCCACTGCCTTGAGAAGAAATGAAACTCACAGAGTCTTGTGTATCCCTAAGGCTGGAAATGCGTATGGAGATAAAGAGGAAGATCCTTTGATGGGAAATGCTCAGCATTTTGCTGCCCTGGGAAGTGAAGAGTGTGACATTCCTACCACTCTCTAAATGACTTCAGGTAAATAAAGACTCCCAGCTACTGGCCTAAGGGGTTTCACAGCCAGAGAGGGAAGGAGCAATCAGAAGAAGCTCCTAAAGAAGCAAACAGAATCCAACAACATATTAAAAAAATCATACACCATGACCAAGTGGGCTTTATCCCAGGAATGCAAGGATTCTTTAATATCCGCAAATCAATCAATGTAATACACCACATTAACAAATTGAAAGATAAAAACCATATGATTATCTCAATAGATGCAGAGAAAGCCTTTGACAAAATTCAACACTCATTTATGATTAAAACTCTCCAAAAAGCAGGAATAGAAGGAACATACCTCAACATAATAAAAGCTATATATGACAAACCCACAGCAAGCATCACCCTCAATGGTGAAAAATTGAAAGCATTTCCCCTGAAATCAGGAACAAGACAAGGGTGCCCACTCTCACCACTACTGTTCAACATAGTGTTGGAAGTTTTGGCCACAGCAAATCAGAGCAGAAAAAGAAGTAAAAGGAATCCAGATAGGAAAAGAAGAAGTGAAACTCTCACTGTTTGCAGATGACATGATCCTCTACATAGAAAACCCTAAGACTCTACCAGAAAATTACTAGAACTAATCAATGAATATAGTAAAGTTGCAGGATATAAAATTAACACACAGAAATCCCTTGCATTCCTATATACTAACAATGAAAAAACAGAAAGAGTAATTAAGGAAACAATACCATTCACCATTGCAACAAAAAGAATAAAATACTTAGGAGTATATTAGGAGTATACCTAAAGAAACAAAAGACCTATAAATAGAAA